>NC_091143.1:26809330-26974330 GCF_041381155.1 Argopecten irradians | reverse complement strand
GCAGTAGTTCAGCTTTTTCTGTTCTTTCTTCGTTAAATTTGTGTTTCGCTTCTTTTTCATATTTACATTGGACAAATATGTAATACAGGTTTATAAAATATTATAATATCATATAATATTAGAATTTAAAAAATACATTTAAGGTGACTTTTGGTCCAAAGTGTGCAATTGTACTCCCTAAATGATAAATTAAGATTGGCTTTTTATGATAAATACTTGGATCATCCAACACGTGATTTTATCTATTCAGCATTTGTATATTATGTAGTTATCTTCCCTTGTGGATAGGTATTGATTGCAACATTATCAGCTTATGCCTGTTACGTATTACTTTTCAGAGTAAACGAAGCGAGTTTCGTTCCCAAATTAATGTCCGCAAGGGGGATAACTCTATAACTCTATAATGTCTAAAGACGTTATAGCAATTACTGTATAACTCATTAACAACATCGGCATTACCATACATCATGATTCAACAATACAACAGTTGTTAAAAATCGAGCTGAGTGATTGGTTAGCGATACGCTACAAAAACAATAATGACTTTAGTGTTAATTCCGTATTCCAAACGATGATTGTGTAATTATGTAATGTTATTTTCAGTATAATAACAAATGTACAGAGTGAATGCATATGACTTTAAAGCTGCCTTGGTTTTCAGTTCCTTTAACTTACAAATATAAATTAAAAACACATTAATGACACCAGGAATAGTTTTGTTTTAAAATCATTGTGCTTGGCTTTAAAAATTAGAATTTTGTCCCTTGTTTTTTTATATTGCAGGTGTTATCATTATTATGCGTTACATGCGATTGCTTGTGAAATGTTTTTTGCAAATTATCTTTTATCAAGTTAAATAATCACAAGCTCTTTATCAAATATTTATTTATCCCTAATTTGCATATTATGTTTTAATCATATTACACCTGCACGAGAATAGAAAAAAAGTGTAGCCAGATTTATCCAAACGTATTTATTTTTAGAATTGAAATTAAGATTACTAGTCTAACTTTTCATTGGTCGATCTTTTGACGATTACCTGACGAGATTTGGGGAGCTGAATATTCATCAACATCAATAATAACTTGCTTGAAGACTTGTTGGTACTTGGGTCAAAGGTTATAAGGAGTTTATCCTATACACGTGTGCTTCTATTGTGTTTGTTTCCATATAGAGCTGTCTAATTATACGTGCACGTGAATACTAATTAGCTGTTCATTTCACCGCAATTAGATAACGTCATTAATCATACAGTGGTTTGACATCAGTCAAATTAAATTAAGACTACATAAAATAAAACCATTACAAGTTTTAGACTTACCAACGCATTGATAACTTTATTTCCATGTTAAAAATAAAACAGTAACACATGTTGCGTAGGGTTGTTAAAAATAATCAATTTATTTTGGTATTAGATAAACCAGACATGCTTTGCTGAAGAAATAATATCGATATGATACTGTAAACTTTTATTATCAAAAGTTCAATAAAAAACGTTTATTTCTTGTTCAACCTAACAATACTTTCAACCACATATGTCAAACCAACTTAGCGATGATCTATTTACATAGGTTACTTATGATATTTTCTGTTGGTTGGTCCTTGCCCAGTATCTGTCCCGCTTTACATTCATTGGTTAGACAACAAAACATTTTCGTTAACATTTTATTGTTAAAATGCCTTCTTTTGTTTGAATGATTTTAGCTGCCTTAGTGTACTAGCTTCACAGATGAAAACGGAAAAGACTTTAAATCAGACGATCATCATGGTCGCGAATTACTGGACAGACCCACAGGTATGTAATATAACTAACTTTTGCACTATTTACTGTAAGCCAACTTATTTTTGAGATGATTGATTACCGCGATATCAGGCCTAACAACTTTTTGAGGGTTTTTTTCAGTATTCTGTCTTTGCATTTTACTGAGTTATCTCTCTTGCGGGTTGATATGTATTGTGACGACATCCTTTTTGGAGCGAAATTCAAGTCGTTTTGTCTGAAATGTATGACGTTATGCTCTCAAACAGATGACGTCACAGTCAATACCTACCGCAAATAACTCTGCAATATGCAAATACAGAATGAATTATTGTTTAAATTACTTAACATATGGGATTAGGCAGAAGTTGTATGAAGATATCAGTGCCCATGTAACATTGAAATGTCTTTTAGGAGGTACGGATGTATCATTTCTTCCATTTATAATTTTGTTTAATTTCCTGTTTGTATGTTATCCACTTGAAAGGTCAGTTAATTCAGGTTCAGTTAAACAGTTGATAAGTCAGCCTGTATAAAAGGTCAGCTTATTACCATATTCTGTGGAGGCATACTAGTTTGAAGGTCAGTTTTAATTTAGTGGCTGATTACACCAAATCTATTTCTGTCCATATGACGTATGATGGGGACTGTGCATCAGATATGATTAAAACTCTGATTAATACAGATTAAATGGACACCTGGTGAGTCAAAAATTAGCACCTTGTAGGTATTCGATTTACATATATATTTACACACACACACACACACACACATACACATATATATCTATTGAAGGACGGATTGAATACATGTTTGTCTCGGTTTCCAAAACTTAATTGAAGGATGAAAGATATCCTTTATGTGGTTTTTTTTCGGTAACAAAGGTTTGAAAAAAACCCCAAAGTATTAAACATTTTGATAAAATTAACTGATCTAGAACAGCAAACTGTGAATCATGGTATCATCCAGTATTAATCATGATGACGTCATCAAAATATCAAAAGAACACTAAATACAAAGAGACACTATTCTACATATACGTACAACCACAAATACCTAGAATAAACTACTTCCTTTATGTTTTTGTTGTATTCAAACAAGTTTATTCGCATTTACACTTTTAATAATTTCATGTTTCTAACTGTTTATGATGCATTTTCATATCTTGGATATCTAAGACATATCAATGATTTAGGTTATATAATTAACATCTACACTCATGTTTTAACAGCATTTAAATTGCCTATTGAAATACTTAATAAACTATTATTAGAACATGTAAATTAATACCAATGGATGGTTGACATTAAGAAGGAAGTGGTAATTGCTACTTAGAATTGGTGTCATAGAGAGAGAAATAATTAGTAAAGCATATGGAGATGACATTGAGAGATAGAACAAATCGCTGATTTTGTGTTTTTTTCTGTGCTTTTTAAATATTAGCTAAATAGCATATTACAAAGGTATACAGTTACTTTTGTAACAGGCAGAAAGAACAGTGTGTGAAATTTTTGAGAAATATTTCCTGATATCAATTTCTGCAAACTACTATAAACCGACTTTTAACCAAAATTCAAAGCATATAGGCGAATATTGAATTTCGCGGATCTGTAGTCTATTATGTCATAGCAAAAATGAAGGCATTTCAGGAGAGTCTTTTGACGACCATCAAAATGACAAACTACCTGCCTCATCTTTGGTTACGCACAGAACCTTCAGTGTTGCTATAACATAGTCGCCCAATTGCAAGGTGGATATAACGAGAGTGATAGTATCCCCTGGATATCGAGGATGCCGCAGCTGATGACCAGACTTACAATTTCCGTTTGTATGTGTCTGTTGGAGACAGGAGACGATGTATCATGGTAACCTAATCCTGATACCCTAGTCTCGTGATCGCCTCACCTAGAGACAGATACTAATCAGTCTCGTTAATTGTCTGTGTATTGCCTGCCGAACAAACCTGACAATGACGAAGAATGTCTTTTCTATTTCGGTTGAACATCGATTGTGGCTAATCTCCCTTATTCAGGTACATCGGAGAAAGATGATCGTCACGCTGAATTGTTTTGACAGATACTTACTCTTAGCCTAGTGTTCTAGCTGATGTATGCATGTGACGCTGCAAAAACGTGGGCAGTTGTGGGTAGTGAATTATCAGTTAGAGGATAATCATGTGGATTATCAGTTAGAGGACAATCATGTGGATTATCAGTTAGAGGACAATCATGTGGATTACCAGTTAGAGGATAATCATGTGGATTACCAGTTAGAGGATGATCCAATAAAATGTGGATTATCAGTTAGAGGATAATACCGTGAAATGTTGATTATCAGTTAGAAGATGATCCACTCAAATGTGGATTACTAGTTAGAGGATGATCCACTAAAATGTTGATTACCAGTTAGAGGATGATCCACTAAAATGTTGATTACCAGTTAGAGGATGATCCACTAAAAGGATGATTATAAGTTAGAGGATAATCAACTAAAATGTTGATTATTAGTTAGAGGATAATCCACTAAAATGTGGATTACCAGTTAGAGGATGATCCACTACAATGTGGATTACCAGTTAGAGTATGATCCAGTAAAATGTGGATTATCAGTTAAAGGATAATCCACTAAAATGTGGATTACCAGTTAGAGGATAATCATGTGGATTACCAGTTAGAGGATAATCATGTGGATTACCAGTTAGAGGATAATCATGTGGATTACCTGTTAGAGGATGATCATGTGGATTATCAGTTAGAGGATGATCCAGTAAAATGTGGATTATCAGTTAAAGGATGATCCACTAAAATGTGGATTATCACTAAGAGTATATAATCCAGTAAAATGTGAATTATCAGTTAGATGATGATCCAGTACAATGTGGATTATCAGTTAGAGGATGAACCATTTAAATGTGGATTATGAGTTAGATGATATAATCCAGTAAAATGTGAATTATCAGTTAGATGATGATCCAGTACAATGTGGATTATCAGTTAGAGGATGAACCATTTAAATGTGGATTATGAGTTAGATGATATAATCCAGTAAAATGTGGATTATCAGTTAGAGGATATAATCCAGTAAAATGTGGATTTTCACTTGGAGGATATAATCCAGTAAAATGTGGATTATCAGTTAGAGGATGATCCAGTCAAATGTGGATTAAAAGTCTGAGGATGACCCAGTAAAATGTGAATTATCAGGTAGAGGATGATCCACTAAAATGTGGACTATCAGTTAGAGGATAATACAGTAAAATATGGATTTATCAGTTGGAGGATGATCCACTCAAATGTGGAATATCAGTTAGAGGATGATCCAGTAAAATGTTGAAACCTGTTAGAGGATAATACAGTAAAATATGGAATAACAGTTAGATGATGATTCAGTAAAATATTGAAATCGGTTACAGGATTACTTAAATGTGGATTATCAGTTAGGGAATAATACAGTAAAAAGTTGATATTAGTTTGATGATGATCCATTAAAATGTGTATTATTAGTTAGAGTATGATACACTAAAATGTGGATTATCAGTTAGAGAATAATCCACTGGAATTGCCTAAATATCACATCACTATCTTTACCGGATTTTAGAAATACATTTATAAGAGGGTTATTAGTTTGTAATGGGATGTAGTTAACATTTAATAGAATGCACTAAACAACCTCATTGAACCTATATGATATTACAAATGGAATGAAATAAACATATTTATCAAAAGTCAGAATTATTTATCTTTGACTTTGTTTGTGTAATGTTCCTATTATTTGTTTACACTACAGTGGCATGTAGGTTTTCGTAAATACTTGTCATATTCGGTTACTTCTGATAACTTACAGATAAACTTACACCAGTAAATTATATGGTAAAGGTATATACCCGCTGATATGAGGTACCATAGTGATGATTTCCTCTTGAGGAAAACACCATCCGTGCTTGCTATGCGTTGATAGAGTTCGCATACTAGTGAGTACAAAACTCTACAAAAATATCTATAATGTCCATCTCACAATTCCATTTTGACAAGTCAAGATATAAGTCCAATTATCACTAGCACCTCTTTATCAGGACCATCTTTCTTTATCTCTAGTGCCGACATGATATGGGCACACATGTCCTGACTAAGGCTAATATCATTGGAAATACATCGCATACCTTTACATTACACGTTAGTTGTTGATATTTCAAACTCGCATTCCAATAGGCTAATGATAGGCTCTCGTACAAATCTTTGGTCTAGATTTGTTAGATTTTAGTATTTTTATTTTCCAATTTTCATATTAGAGCTGATAGAAATATATTTTAAATGAATGATATCATGTTGAAATTATATATATAAACTCGCTACGAATGACAACCCAATACTAAAGCTTCCAGAAATAGATTTGCGTTAAAACATAACTGATATACAAACTTTTGAGTTTTGATAAATGATTCTTTAATGCTTTTGAGCCATGATAATTCAAACTGAATTGACTTTCATTAAATAGCCAAAATACATAAGGCATATCAAACCAAAGAACAAAACATAATTGGCTCGAATTAACTTTCTTACATTTCAGATATCATCAATGCTGTAGCAAATTGTAACTGTATTTTATATCAAATAAAATATCCATGTATGATTAATTAGATAAGTTTTTACATGATATTTACAGACACATGACCATTTAGTATTGTGAAATGCAGTTGTATTTCCATATGAACGTCACATTATATAGATATATTTTTCGTGTTTACACAAAGTAACAATAATGTAACCAACAAAAAGATGTTTTTTCCGATTAATGATGAATCTCTAAAACAGGAGACAATGCTATGAGGCAAACAGCATTAACTGATGTCAAATATATCTTACGTTCTAAAAATACGTTATACTTTTGGTGTTAAATAAAAGCGCCTACAAGAAAAAGTTTTTGAGAATTCTGAGATATCGTGACATGTGGGAGACGGTACAGAGATATCTGTCTCCATTAATGCTGTAATTGATCATCAATTCCTTGTTAAGATAATAGTAATGTTTGTATTTCTAAATCAAAATGTCTGGCTTGAAATGTAGCGGAGAAGGCCAGAGTAAAACTACAACAAACTTACAGAACATTATAGACTTTTTTGTTCGTTCACTTATCGTGGTATTTTAGAAGATGTTAGAGATAGTAAACTCTAATGCCTTATTGAATACTTTAAATAACACGACAAATATATTGTCTATTGCATTAATGTGTCAGCTGAATGTGTGTTTTGTTATACCTAAAATGATCAGATTTGATGTCGCTTAGAAATAAAGAAGTAACCAATTGATTGCCCTAAAGCAAATCAAGAAATGGCTCACATTATTTTGATAACGTCGGAGATAGGAACAGGTTTGTTTTTGCGGATAGTATAATTGTGGTTGATATCAATGGTATTAAAACAAAAAAAAAGTATAAAACCAGACGTATGGCGTCTGTATGACGATGTTTTGTTAGGCGCCGAGATTGTTTTTTTTCAATCGATGCTAATGATGATGGTCATATTGGAGATAAGAATTTGTATCAAAAATACAGACATTTTTATTGAGAGTATGAGTACACGAAAGCAATCACGTGCTATTTTTGAAGTGAGAAGATAAAAGTCACATGAACATTCTTATAATGAATTAATTACTTTGTAGCTTGAAATGACAGACGATAAATGTGGGAAGATCGACACAAAGAAATGATATGCGCTGCTTTTGAAATTAAAACAATCAATTTCAACTGCCCACGCGAGAAAAGCGACATATCTGATGCATCCATTTTACGTATCTGGTGCACAATTGTCTGATTAATTTCTATAAAGTTCAAAGGTTAGCTCCGGTTTTAGAACCGTCAGCATCAAAGTCAATGATGTTCCGTATCAAATAGACAATTACATCTTTTAGTGCATGTTTTAGTTATTAAATAATAAAATGAGTCCAAAGCTGTCTATTGTTTAACCTCTAAAGACATATTAATATTTTTTGTCCGATAACAAACAATTAAGACGTCATATACATGTGTATGAATGAATGAGATTATAAATCAGAACAGGACATAGCATGTGAACATTTAATTTATCATTACAAATGTATATATAATAGGCTTTTAACATGAAAGACATCATACAGACTTCCCAATATGCTACTACAAAGTCAACTTAAATGCCTATGGAACGTTTTCGTTAATTAGCTTTTTGCTCCGTCTTCGTAACTTGTACATGGTGAAGGTGAGCTGAAGATGATCTAGAGCATATCAAAGGCTATATGTGACAAGTGAGAATAGCAGTATTGAGTTGAACTTCATTTGTCTCATATATTCCCAAGAGTCGATAGTATATCTGTTCATAACAGATGCTTAAATAAAAAACCCAACAAATTTGCTACTACAACTTAGAATATAAAACAAATTTCATTTTTGTGAATGTAAATTCGTTGATTTTGGTCTAAAATGAAAGTCACGAAAATTAAATCTCTACGAAAAATAATTACTTCACAATAATCGTTTTACAAATAACAAGCATAGATCTAATACCTTTGTCAAAAAAAAAAAAAAAAAAAAAAAAAAAAACCAATAGCTTCGGTGGTATATTATACTTATCATTATATATATGTGTTATTAGATGTACATGTGAGATCATATTAAAGTGTATCACTTTCATAAGTTTATTAATCTTATTCAATGGGATTCTGTTACAGACAGTAGACTAGTATACTAGTGACACTTAATACCTTCAGCTTGTCACATATGACGACTGGCTTGTCTTAGAACAAACAACCATGTACATAGTGTACTAATATATACCTTTATAGGATCCGATCTATGGAAATCTCATCACGGATCAGACAGGTACTTGTCTTTTATTTAAGTATAAATGTACAATTAGCAGGTCAAGACCATTCTTTATGTATCTGTAACTTTTTAATTCATGGCTTGTTTATAATAAAAAAAAATCAAGTAAATATATGATTGAGGAAGTTCTCAAAAGATATATGGTTGGTCCAATAGTATTCATAAATAAGAAATGGTTTATTAGCGGTTTCAGGACCTAATATATGTTACTATAACTTTCCAAGTCATGCTTGTTAGATGTATTTATTGCTGAGGAAGTGTGTTAAAGTCAATAGATTGACATACGAGATACTCATACAACGTTTATGTGATAGTTTTGGACGATTATATTGGATTGATTCTTACGAAATCGTTAGACAACTTCAAGTGACTTCAAATTATCCTCCTCACTTCATGATAAATACTTACATGATTCATGAGTGATGGTGATTTGTTGATGATATTTGGATAGCTTAAACAAGACATGTTTTCCCAACTTCAAAACGTTATCCATAAGGAATTGAGGATCTTTAAGACATCTGAAGCCTTCGAAAACCCTTTGAAAGTCTTTACGATTCTTTTCACGTCTTGATTTGTTTTGTAAAGATCAATCTATGAATTAATTGAAGTATTTGATAGTAAACTTGTCAGTCCCCACACTTGTTCGTCTCGACTGATTTAAGGCATATCTTGACATCATCAATAGTGTTTTAGTGTGTCTCATGGCCTGATCCTTCGCAGATATGACAACACAGATGTTGTACATTTAAATTCTCCGAAAAATCTTTAAAATTCTTTACGAATTTTGACCTCCAGTCTTTCTTTCCCGGTGATCGATTTTCATAATTGTCTCCAACAGACTGAAGTAATTGACAACAATCTTGTCAACTCCTACAGTTAATTATCTCCGACATTAATTGCAAACTTATGAAAAATAAAAAAAAACTGTGAATCTTACTCAGAATATCATGTCGTCATGTTGATTTTATCCCGAATAAAGCTTGGTTATATGTACCAAGTGAGGTGATAACCTGTATCATTTCTCATCTGAGGAAATGTAAATATTTATTTCCAGGTTTTGAAAAAAATCGTTTCTGTTTGATGCAATACTTTCACTTGATATTGGTCGTTTCTCACCCGAACTACAGAATAATTGTTTTACTTGAGGAACTGATTTGTTTTCGGTTCTGTAATTTTTCACGAGATTTAGAATATGAACATGCTTTTGCGGAGGAGATAAAACCTGATCTCGTGGTGCTGATTATTGATATCGCTTTCCAAACTGTTTTATTTTTGTACAATTGAGAAATGTTCGAATCATTAAGTTACGTAATATTGTTGTCAAAGGAGTAAAGGATCAAAGGCGTTTCAATAAAATATGCACTTTTTCCATTTAGGCCAGGAGTCCTTTCCGGTGGTCTCTTGAAGTTTTATCGAATCCAATGTCATAAAACGTTTGAGTCCTCCATCCGTTCTTATGCGATGCCGCATATCAACGCATCACCGCAGATCTACTTCCGGTTTAGGGCTAGACGAACCATTCAAGGTCATTTCGTATAAGGGATTGCAGAATCGTTAGAAACTGCATATAAATCAGGACGACTCAGGGACTATGTAAATAATGATTGATATCAAAACTACAACAGACCTTAACGAATCCATCCGTGAAACGTTTCCTTGTCGACAAGAGTCTGATGGACGGTATCAACAGGGCCTAGTTCAAATAGCATGTAATCAGGTGTGAAACTCACTCAATTACTACTTAACAGAGGAAAACATCAGGGTGATTCATATTAAGCTTCGTAAGAAATCGCTGACAGCATAATAACCCGATATATCAACTGATGAAAATAGTAATAAACTTAACAGAATAACGTTGTAATTGTTTATTCCTTTGTTATTCATTGAATTTAAAAGAAAATGTTTCTAAATAATTTCTCGATAACACTATTTTCCGACTTCGAGTTAAGTTAACGTTTATATAATTGTATTGATCATAGACAGTCCATATACGTTAAGATCTATATTGGCGGCAGGAATGAATTAGGAAAACAATCCACTGTTATTTGATTAAAAGCACATTACAACTATGCATACTAAACAAACAATGCGCTCCTCTTCATCCTCATTGAATTATAAACCTATTCGAATATTCGGCGTAGAATCACAATATGAACCATTAATCTCCATTAAAACTGGGTGATTTTTCCAGCTGATTTCCGCAAGCAGTATATATTTAAATAAGTCTTTTAACGTAATAATGAACGGACGTTTCTCACGCTATCGTAGACCGGAAGTTGAGTTATACACATTGTTTCCATATTCGTCCTGTACTCTCTTGCTTCATCCTTACTTCCTGTGTAAAGTAGCCAATGCTATCAAGACATGGATGTGCTAAGATGAAACTGTCTTCAAACATTTATTATTGTACTGAGCTCAACCAGGACAAGGCACAATACAAACCACTAACTGTCGACGCCAGTCTGATTCAGTCACATGACTTAAGGTTGATCCATGGGTCATGTGACTGAATCCCACTCCAGACTTCAGCTCTTATTTGACCACAGTTGATAGAAGAAAGTAACTAGGTGGTTACCTAAATTATCGGTGATTATATTTTGATGAACTATCATCTATTATGCATATATGGCAGTGTGTTCTCGTAGATTACTTTATGTCAAATACAATGTATATACCAAAACAATTTAGATTATAAAATAAAATGACATCATAATCATAATATATTATGAAGTGAAAATTAAAGTTAATATCGATTGAAACATGTGCATTGTTTATTTCATAGCAAAGAATTCAAACAAATTAACAATGATATATGTGTATCATTGATGACAATACACATGTAGTTGTAACAACATTTTCATGATGTGTGACAGATAGAAACACCGTGTATATTGTTACTTGTGTCTTATGCTTCCAGAGATTGCCCTGCAACTGTATATCTACCATAGAGGTACTGACCTGCAAATATATATTCTCAAAGTAATTGATTTCACAAGCTCTCTGGCGGTGTCGCTGGTAATGGCCCAGACTTTTGCACGTATCTGCATCCAGCGGACACTGACACCTACAACCTTTTGGCCACCTGCAGATGCTATATTGTACATGTTGCAGACGTAGGATTTGAAATATTACGTTCTTTCAATAGTTATCAAAGTCTACCGGTGGCATTTCGGGTATTCCATCTACGGTGGAATATCATTAAACGTGAGTGTTGCATGGAAGTAAAAGACAGGTAATTATTCTTCTAGATCATTGATACGCGTGCTGCGTTTTTGGAGGGCATCAACTGTCATCTACTGGTCATTCTCGGTTTAGATATCCACAGTGTAACACTTGGGTGTTTCGACTAGTTATTTTAAACATAATAATTTTCACTGGAAACGACGTGCTAATTCATTTTGGAACTTTTTCTTCTGTTGACTAATTACGCAGTTTTATCGGCCAATCAGAAGCAAGCTTATAAATGGATATGCCATTTTTTTCTTTATGGGCTGATGAGGCAATTTCAAGCCAGTGGGAATGTTCGTTACAAGCAAATTTGAATTATGTAATATTTTAAAGCAATATTTGCAAATGCATGGATTTATCTTAGTAAAATCGATTAAATTAAGAAGCGCAAATATATTTATAAACATCAAAACTAAATATTTTACTCATTTTTTTTATTTTTATGTTCTCACATTGTAGAGCAAAATTTTGCTATGATGTGTCTATGTATTAGAATTTTACTGGGCCCGTAATCGCAGAATTTGCGAAATATTTTTTTCGTACTATTTTGAATTCTTGTCAAAACATATCAGTCGTCAATTAAAGTGATATAAAAAATCCGACGTAAAACATTTTCGAAGACGGTGCTAAAAAGTTTTGGGAAATATTTCCAAAAGTATTTTTGAACGTCCTTAACGCTAAATCTTGGACATATATTCATTTACAAACCTTGACAGGTGCCAGAACATAACAGCGTTTGCAGATGTCTTATATTTCTTCATTAGTGATTATAGGCTTTGATATACTGCAGAAAACAATTTTAATGTCGTTGCAAATTCCAACATGCAACACCTGCGGTGCAGCTTGGTTGATATCTGTCCAAATAGAATAATTGCGGTTAGTTCGAAGTGGATATAGGATACATACTGTGACATAATACTGATGTTTTGCTCTGCTCTGACAGGCACAATTACGACCTATATACCAATCCTGTTTTCGCAAATGTCAGCGAATCGTATAGATTACAGACAATGGTCATAAATGTATATATAATTTGAAATCTTTATCATTTAAATGATAAGGTCTTTGTTACACTAAGCTGTAAATTGTCGGCATTACGTCTAGTTGAAGGATATGTGAATTAAGCTGCTAATAATAGAACCAATTCCAAACTATTTGAAACCTGATATCATTAAAATTGACGCTTATGCGGATGTGTCTTTCGGAATATCTCGTGCTGATGGACTCGACCGTTCGGAATGGTTCATGTCTTGCTTATATCATATGTTCGTAAAAATGTGGTCTACGTTGCTGGACAATAATTTAAAAGTAAGCAGTATTTCGATGCTAAATTATTTCACGTTTATTTCATGATATATGTTTTCAGTTAAAAGCAATTGTCATGCGTTCATGTGTTGTAGGAAATGCATATAAAATGTAAATAAGAACACCTGGTACATACTTTCAATTGGACGGTTCTTTGTTTCTTTGTGTTGAAATACAAATCATATTAAAAGTGACACTTCATTAGACTTTTTTATTCATTTTTAATTTCCTTGGATTGTACTTTAACTCATGTTTGATCTTCTTGGAACAACATATGCAGCATTCGATTGAAACCCTCTGTGTATCTTAAATCATCGGATGTGATCATCGATATTAAGTCCGGATATTCGGATTCTTCAATCGGACTTTGTTCAAACGATTCTAATAAAATGATGATCAAGTAGTCTAAGACAGGTTGGATGTATCGATTCGTATCCGTTTCCCTAAAAAAATACCATGTTCATCACATACCTGGAAGATCAAAGGACAATATATCTCCACGAGATCTTATCCGCTCCGGACTAGCTGAGGACATGGCGCCAGGCTGATATAGGGCTTGTCCGTAATCAATTAATTTCAAAGTGTGATAAGTCGTGGCTACGTTAGAGTGACTCGGGTGTATGCCTGGGACATTGTTTCTATGACATGTTTGGTACTGTAAACAGGGACATTTTCGCGTGTTAATATTTTCACTGATTGTTTGGTTTTGTTTGTTTGATAATTTTAACGTCCAGGGTCATGTAAGGACGGCCTCCCATGTATGCAGTGTGTAGCGTGTGTGAAGTGCGAGGTGCGTGTTTTGGGAGACTGCGGTATATTGATGTTGTGTCTTCTTGTATAATGGTACTGTTGCCCTTTTCATAGTGCTATATCACTGAAGCATGCCACCGAAGACACCAAGCAACAAAACCTACTTTTCACTGAATCCGAATTCAAACTGCCCGCGGTGTAATATTTTTGCGATCTGCATATATAGTCTAACTATTCATATATGTCAAGATATTTACGCTGTTGGTTTGTTGGTTTATTGGGCTGAAAATCTAGGATCATTTGAGACATTACATGGTCTTAAAACATCATCTATATCTGTATAGTGCTTAAAAAACCGGGAAAACAATTAGGTGTTTCTGCATTTGTAAATGTGATAACAAAAGTGAAAATAATGTTGTGTAACATATAGCTCTTTGCTTCGGTCTCATGATATTGATATATTTGTAGATAAATTTAAGGATTTCTTTAAGCCGATAGAAATTTCAATCCTCTGTGGCCTATTAATATTGGCCTTCTCCACATTTTGTCGATAACACACCCCACCTTCTGATCATTGATGATTTTTAAGGAATATGCCACGTGTTGAAATATATTTCCGTACAGAATGATGATTTCTGATGATAACGATTACAAATCCCTTCATAAATTTCACGACATGTAACCATGACAACCGTTTCACCACGGATCACTGGCGCGTGACTGAATACACCCCTTTGGGGATAGTGACGTCAGTCATTGTGTCCCAATTTGATTTACGACAAATAAAAATTATCAAAATATCTTTTACGATTTACTTAAACGTAGTAGCTGTATCGCTTAACCCTAAAAGTTCGGTTGTACTTTAACGGACACAATGATAACGCCAAACACGTCTGATTTTAGGTATGGCAAGGTTTTCCGTCGTCATAGGTAATATAGTATATATTGTTAAAAAACACAACAATGTTACAGTCATCAGTCACCTTTGCATTTTTACTTGCCGTATTTATAACCATGAGATTAAAATAAATTTGAAATGTCAACCCTTCAATAATATTTGATTAATGTAATTGAAATACGAATAAACACAATGTATTAAGCCTATTTTGATTTACTTCAACACAAAAACGCACACTTTATAACAGGGTTAAAGTAAATCCTAGTAATACGTTCAGTGCATTTATGTACAATCCATGTAGAAATGTCATAATATAAGTATAAACACCCGAACGATACCTATAAATATGCATCGTTCCAATACTACAAAAATACAGTTCATAAAGCTCATCTATTGCATTAAAATGTAAATTGATAGTTATATAGAGCATCCAGGTATATTCATATATAACGTGATTGCGATGAAACGATAAAATCAGTTTGCTTTATTCATGTTAAGCGATAAGTCGCTAAATGTATAAGTACATGTATATTTGATATTTGTCATAAGATAGTAAAGATATAATTACCGATGTTTACGACGTAATCAGTCAACCATTTCTTATGGAAAACGGCAACATGGCTCGAAATTTTATTTTCAGATTCAAAATAAAATAGTTTAAGCCCTTCAAATGAATTTTAATCTCGATATTGAACAGTTTTTTTGTGTAAATATAACATGTTGATTATAATTAAAACAAAATTATGATCTTAAGACAAAAATGAAGGTCTATATAAAAAGTACGTTTTTTCGAATCGTTCTTACTTAAGGGTTGCCCCTTAGTTATTTTTGAAAACATAACATAATGTTCAATATGGTCGGACGCGAATTAGCTTTCAACGTTGTAATATTCAGCGATTCAGTGATGACAGAAATCTTATATAACGAGAAATAGTTTTGACAGCTCGTAAAGTTCCCTAAATTACATTTAAACCAGTGAATGGTTCATGTAACATAAGAATGCACACAGTGAAACTTACACCGTAGCTGTTTGTGTATTCCTGTATAACCTCTAGCCTACAATGCGGGTGGCTTGATGACGTCATAGTACCCATTCCTGTCGACTGACACCTGTCGTGAGAGTTTGGTGCGCGAGACACTACCAGGGGTCGCTAGTGGTCACCTAATCTCACCTGTCAATCAAAACTATTCCATAAATAACAACGAAAGGAAATTCAAGTAGATGAGGTGTTAGAAGGTGCGTTCATGCGTAATAAAATTTTGATCTATTTTTGGATTAGTCAATGCATTATTTGAACTGCTAAGGTGTGACTTGTCGGCATAAATTAGTGTTAAATATCTGTATTATTCGTTTGTGTATCGACACTTTTATTATTTCAAAGACTTATAGAGTGGTTTCCAAGCGGAATATGAGACAGTCGAAAGGATACTATTTTTTGTCATTTTTTTAATCAAATGAAGATATCACCCAGACAAATATAATTAAATGTCTGGAAGTGCCTTGTGCTTAAAAATGCTCTGACTCAGCAACACATAAACATACCTTGTACATATTGTTATGTTCACTATTCTCAAATACAATTTACCTATATATAGGTGATTTCTAAATATAGATGAGTTCTTTACAGAAAATTGTCGATGCAAAAATGTGAAAAATGACTTAGAAACAAAATATTGGATTTTCGTGAGTTCCAGAAAAAAATTGGGAGTTAAGTGGTTAAGGAAGGTTTTATTTTATTTTACTTATCGCCATGTAAATTACAAGGACAACTAAAGAAGGCGTTTGTTTGAGTGCCTTTGTCCTTAGACATACTTTTTTCTTTCGTGTTTTCGTTTGCCATTGGTAGCGGAGCTCATAGCGATATTGCACTTAAACGTAAAGCCAGAAATAGAACAGAAAATTGCAACCTTTATATTAACCAAATTTTCCAAAAAGATTTTTTTTTCACAGACCAAAAGCAATATATCACCAATTAAAACTGGACGCTTTTTTATCATGAAGAATTCTAAATGTGCACAAGGAAGTCGCCGCATTGTGTTTTATTGCCTTTCTCAAAAGCTTTTGAAACCTGTTTTTGTGACCAATTTAATTGCCTCTGTTTCCACGTTGCGGCAAGGATTGTTTTTACTAAAGTCGTAGGCGAGAGATTAACGACATTGAACTTTACAATTTTACAAATACATACACAACTCGATTCCTATTCTGTAATGTCGTCGACTTTCAAGAATAAAGCTTTCAGAATATATGTTCGAAAATTAAATCAATGTTTATTCCTTCATGTAATAATGTAAGTTTTACTACTGTATGCAATCCTTTTTCGTGACTTTTATTTTTTTTTGCTATTTCAGTTTCAAAACAAATTATATCCTTATGTTAACGTTCTACTCATTCTAGGTCAGGCTGATAAGGATTCGCAAGGATTGAACTTTGCGGATTTTCTTTGATAACGAAATATTTGTGATAATAATTCTTAAGAAAAAGAATAACGGTTATGTTATATCTTTGTTTTAAGTAGCGCAAGAATTTTGACGCAAAGTGCTACGATGTGTTTTGTATGTTCTAAGATAGATTTTACTTCATGGTGTGTTATTGAAAAACAACACAATATTCTATACATTATACTTCGTATGTGAACTACAAAGTGTAGGGTATCCTATTTCGTTTCAATTCTACACATTTCTTAACCAGAAAGGAATGATAAAGTAGAACAAATGAATTTCTACTGGTCACATAAGCCCCAACCTTTATCATGAAATGGAGATTCTAAACCTATTTCATCATTTGCATTTTACCATTAAATTTTTGTCTATTAAATTCGATTTAATTTGTGCATTAAGTAGAACTGTGTGTCATTTTCCCGACAATATTTCTTTGACAGAATTTTAGTCTTGGTATTTGGTAACAAAATATGACAATTTAACTAAATAAAGACAAATGTAAACACACTAATTTTGACAAATGCAGAAATAAAACTTATATGTCAGTATTATGTAATGGAGGTCAGGTTTCCATATAATGAGTATCGATCGTAGAAACGCGAGTTCTTTTAGTATTTTGATGCTTTATTATCTGATATTTCGTGTCGTCAAAATCGGAACTGACAGCATTCCCATTTTCTTCGGATTTATTACTGTTCATGTCATAAGGTTTGAAATGGTTAATTTCTTTGACCCAAATGTCCTCGCATTTATTTAGACATTCTAACAAATATAAAGCACATATTTTGTGCTACAAGGCAAAATTAAGCATTTTACATAGTCGTTTATTCGCCCACAAATAAGGACACATTATATTCAGACATTGTCGATATTGTCTAAAACGAAAGAATAATTGTGATGGTTTTACCTACATAAGATAATACGAATTATTCTGATTATCATTGATGCGTTCATTAGTAAATTCAATTAATTTATATTATAGCCTGAGGTTGGGGTAATTGGAATCTAATGTGAATGCTTACCTTCTACGTACATCATAATCAAAACATATTGTATTGACCTAGAAGATCACGTCCTATTGCAATTATTCAAGCAGTGGTTATCGAATGGAGAACAAGAAATCTATACTGGCACTCGTTTGACTATCATAACAGGATCCAGGTGTAATGTATAAATCATTTCTGTTCAAGAGATTTTCCAATAATTCAAGCAGTGGTCAGCAAGTGGATTACAAGGGATTTCTGTACACCATCTTTTTCGCGATTTACAAATCCGTTTTGCCTTATTTCGCGTAATAGCTTGAACGCATATCCATGTGTTTCAAGTAATTGTAAATGGTGTAGAATTGCCATTAAGAGGCTCTGTTCGCGAAAATGTGATAAATATGTTTAAAATGCTATTGACGCGAAATATAAGTGGTTTACATATTCTGAGTTTGTCTTCGATTAACTGTCATTATAAGATGCATGAATAGTATAAATATGTACTTTAAGATTATTTTCAGGGTACATTTTCTACGCCTAAATTTACACGTATCTTGTTATCAGCCAAGGTCAGATGCTTATTTCATCGTTAATGTGTTGTCATAGTATCATTAAGTTAGAAATCATCCTTGTTGTTTTGGTATAACATCTTACTTGTTACATCTTGAGCATATGTTGCACAATCTCAGAATTGAATTTAGATAAAATTTGCCTATCACAACGGATCATTTAAATTAAACTGAATGCTATAATTAAATTTTATAGATTTAAGACTTAAATAAACCATAAATCATTATTTATAGATCACAGATGATTTAGTTGTATTAAAATTGAAATTGTACATCACCTGTTGTGATTTACCTGTGAAGATCTGACAGGAATGGAGCAGTATAGATAATGATGCCCCATATCGATTATATATATAGCAAGCGTATTTTTCAATCGATCGATACTCATATACAGTATAAACAAATTGATTCAGAAACATATATACACATTTTGTATATTTCTTTCCTAATTTAAATGATAATGTATCTTACTGAATCCTGTATGCTGTCCCTTAGCATTCTTAACCTATTATTACTTATTACCATTTCGTAGTACATACATGCGCACGCTGGATATGATTTACGATAAAACTTGTTTAAGATACATTTGGTCGATACATACTTTCCTACACTGTACAGATTTGATTATGACACTGGAGAAGGACAATGACATAAATAGCATCTGTATTAGACAAAGACAGGTTGGGTGGGTTGTACTCTCTTGATATATGAAAACACTTTTCTTCAGCATTTCCAATAAAATGAAAATTTTACTTTTAAGTAATACAGATTGGTTGCTCATGATAATTGAGCACGAATTTCACGTACTTCAATTACATTGTATACATATATTTCATTGTTTTTTTAGTAATTTATTTGAGTGCATCTTGAAGAGATGCAAAAATGTGGTGGTTCAAATTGTAGTTGATTAATCAATACATATTACATTGCACATAATCCAATTTTGGTCCAAAATGTCACTGTGGAAAAAGGACATTCTTATTGTAATGCATTAGATAAATTTGGTGTATAGGTAAGACTTGTTATCAAAGTTTGTCATGATTTTCGTTTGAAAACAAAATAACTAGATGAGCGAATTCGGCCAATATAGTTTAAACATTAATCAATGACATAATTGAGTATAAATACAATGGTAAGTGTGCAATCAGCGTGTCTATGACATCTAATAGACTAATATTACAATGTATATAGTGGGTCAATAGACAAAACAAATACGAGAACCGGGAGCATCATTATCAATGCCGATACAAAAAGTCTAGTCAGCTTAAGATTATATTTCATAATAATGAAAATTATTTCTGTCACCAAATCTATTTATGATATTAATATATTATATCTTTTAATCTTATGAAAATAATCTAAGATAAAATGAGTTCAGCAAGCAACAACAATCTATTACAATGGTTAACCATACATATAAGATGTATGATTATTTATAAGTCAGCCGTTGAGCGACAAATGCGGAAGTGTTCTAAAGAAATAGTCATATGATGTTAAATTACCATCTGTGTACATAGTATAATTGGAACAGCCTACATGAATTTGTAATCTTTACTTTTTCACGGAATTGTCCCACAAGTCGATCGATGTCACGAGGTTTCTGTGGATAGAACGTGCTGTATTATAGCTGCCTTGAGATAGAAACATTGATTTTATCGATGGATAATGTCGCCGTCAATTCCTTCAACTTCTTTACGCCGTTTTGGAGAAGTTCTTTCAGAGCCACTTTCAACATGATGATTGGATTTAATGTCGAGTCTAAAGACAGATTAACCTATATGATAACCGCACCTACAAGTTGTTTATCAGTGATTTGACTCTAGGTGTCTGTAAGAGGTATTGAATTAGAAGATCGCGACTAACACTTCAGGCCGTGGATTAACGTTTCCTATCAGACACCAAAATCCTGTTTCATATAAGTCTAATGTTGTTAAAAGATAACGGCTTATACGTCAGGCGCAGATAAACCTTAACGATAAACACTTTTATGACGTCATAATCACCGGAAGGTGGGACGGTAAATTGTACATTGTACTTTACCCACGTCGTTTTGGGGATCGCGAAACCAACGCATTAAATGATTTCGGAGGGAGTCTTCTAGAATCAAATGACATTTCTTAACAAAAATGCGTTTAGCGCATTACGAAAGAGATATTTGAAAAAAAATCACTTTCAATTTACAATTTTGCGCTTGTTAAATAAATTTCGATCGTGATGACCTTGCAGTTAACGGAATGTATGGACACACATTAAGCCTGACTGTAGTGATCTTAATACCAAGCAGAATGATTCCAATGTATACTGATAATTTGCATCCTCTGCCATATCTGATTTATTTGATCAGTGTACCCGATAGAAAATGGTTGGTGAGTAGTTGTCTGATCAGTTGTTCAGGTTTCCGTGTTTCAAATCACAGAAAAAAAGGCAAATTCGTGACTGCGGTATAAATGTGTCGGCGCAAATGTAGTTAAAAAGTTGCTTTGTGGTTTTCTTCTTGTTCTTTCGCTAGGTTTTTCCAAGCAATGACACATGATTCCTACCTCAAAATAATTTGATCAATTACATGATAAGCATGTATGTAAAACGGAAGCGCTATTGAAGAAGCCTCAATGTTCTGCAATGTGGGATGTAGTTTAAAAAACGTGGACGTTTTTCGTCTTTAAAAGACAAGGCTCAAGTTGCAGCACAGACAATTCTTGGATAATTAAATAATCAACAGTGGTTTCTACACTATTGACAAACCTTTTATAAAATTAAGTCTTGAACAACAATTAGTTTGTAACTGGATTACCTTCATCTGAACCTGTTAAATGTTTCCTCTGAATAGAACATTGTCTGCTGTATATCCATATGCCCGAGTCATTTAACTACATAGATCAATATCCCGTCTTTTCCTTTGGGGGGGGGGGGGGTTATCTAGTTTGAATTAAATGCCTTAAAAAGTGTTACATAATCGGTATGTGTTTTAAAATTAAATTGTTCCCTATTGTTCCGGTTAGAAGGACGCTGAATCAAACTTTGCTGCAGTATTATCATTCTTCTAGACAAACAAAATAATCCATGGTCGGTCGATTGCGACATTTCGATGTTATACAGATACAAATAACATTGAGAGTGGTCATTGTAAAGAAAAACTTCTATCTTCAATGTTTTAGTTTTTGTTTGGAATATAAGATTCATCGATAATCTGATGATCTCGATTTCTAATCGTCATAATTCCAATTCTTAATGGGTCTGTCAAGTAGACAGGGATATTTATCAATCCGAGTGAAATATTTTGGCTGCTCAATCCGAGACGTATCGAGTGTTGATGGCCCAAAATCTTTCACGTGGTCCACCTGACAGACCCAAGTCTCCCAAACTTTTCCATATATAGGCCTAGTGAACATTTAAGCAATAAACTGTTACCAGATTGGACATAATGTTGATATGAAGCCCATCCGGAAGGAAGATAAATAGAATGGCGCCCGTTAGGGCGCCATGAATATTTATCTTTCAGATGGATGGGCTTCATATCAACTGTATGTCCAATCTGGTAACAGTTTATTACTTATATTTCCATTACGATCATTCGAATTCAAAACTATACACGTATATCCTTTAAATTTCCCGCTTGCGCTAGTGTTGACGTCACCAAGTTCAATAGACGGAACAGCAATAGCATCAGCTTCTGAAAATAGTTCAACGCAAAATGGTTCGAAACAAGCGAACAAATGGAAATTATGCGATGATGTTTTTTAATACAAGTGATTTTGTCATCACGATAATACTATTAGATTTCATAGACTGCACAACTTTAAAACCACTTTTGAAATTATTTGACCGTTATGTATAGGCGTAAGTATACATTGAATACATTGTCAGTGACGCGGCGGAAACGTTAAATATTCATACGCTTGACCAGATTGGAGTTCATAGCCAGATATTGCCCATCTGGTTTAACATAGATTAAACGGGAAACTGGAAGTAGAATGAAAATATTCAGTTGTTAGGAAACATTTTTACAGCAACGCCATCACAAGGACGTCGCAATGCGTCAAAATAAATGGTC
Organism: Argopecten irradians; assembly: GCF_041381155.1. NCBI lineage: Eukaryota > Metazoa > Mollusca > Bivalvia > Pectinida > Pectinidae > Argopecten > Argopecten irradians. The sequence goes on along the minus strand of NC_091143.1, from coordinate 26,951,496 downwards.
ACCGACTGAATTGATTACGTCACGTCATTGTCTAGCGAGTATTAGCTCTCTTGGGCCTATCCTGATAGGAAAAAAAGTTATTTCCCCCAACAACGCGTATAAATATAATTTATGGATTACCACGCACTTTCTAGATATAGACAGTACGTATTACCCGGATCTTTTGAAATAGCTGCTGCAAGGTTACTGAACGTTTAATATCTGTTATCAGCACTAGAGTTCCACAGTTGATAATATTAATTAAGTCTAGAAAACGACTACATTAATATATATATACAAGGTCGACATGATAACAGAGTAACCCATCCTCATTAAACATTCAAATATCGTGAAACGGAGATGTAAAGCAACGATAAATCATGTTTCGGAACATAACATTGCAATCTTGATATGAAAGTTTGAAAGTATTTTCTACCCCAATGTTATCTATAGAGGATTTTGTTGAAAGAGAAAAGTTTAAATACCATAGGAAAAACATAATTACTGGAAACGACGTCGGCATTTATATAAATACCTGGCTTACATTGTTTGAAAAGGTTGATGACGCAAGGTTTTTAGCAATATAGTAACTCGCATTAAATAGTTATGGAGGACGCACATAAATATAGGTGGGATTTCAGTTTTCATCTATATTACACGGGAATGCTAATTAACGCTTATACACCTGCGTTCATTCACTGCAGGTGAAATAAACAATCATACAATGAGAAATTCTTAAACACGATGTCGAATTTACTATGACTAGTCTGAATCAATCCAGTGCAAAGATTTAAATATTTAGTGGGCGAACTGCATCAATTTCGAGATACCAAACCAACGTGGGTGAAGTACGATTCATCGTCAATAAGTCTAACCTTTCGGCGATTATGACGTCATATTTTGACGTGATTTTTGTGACGTCACAATCACCGGAAGATGGCACTAGTCGTACAGTAAATAGTGTTTTACCCACGTAGCTTTGGGCTCGATCTCTAAATCTTCGAATTACACATGGCTGTCGAGTTAGGAGGCTAAGCTATAACTGCGTTTGTACGAGAATCTAACGTTTCAAAACGTGGTCTTTAAATAATTGCTGAATTGGCAATAGTAGCGCTATATTTATCATTAGTTTGATTAATGCCGCCCTGGCTTCGACCAAGTGCATGTCAACACTATATGACAAGGTCATAGGTGGTGTATTTATAGATTCCCTAGCCTAACAAGGTACGCTTGTGACTTCTAACTACGAATGTATTTGTTTACTTGATTGGAAATATGAAAATTACGTCTGACGGAAAGAATAATGTCCTATTCATATCAATTTATTAGCATCCGTAATATAATGGTGTGACTATATCAGATGTCTCCAAATTGCTATAAATAGCTCCAAACAATTTAATTTTGACCACAAGATATTTTAATGGCCGTCTCTAGATCACTGGTCCATTGTCTGAGCCTGAGCCGTCCCGGCTGTGATCGCGTTACACGTCTATACCAGTTTGTGATCAGGTTTGAAACCTGACAGAAAAATAACGAATTTTATTATTGATTGTGACAAAACTGGTACATTTGTTGACCATTTCCTGGTTTTAATTGGTGTTTCTGTGTAACTGGACCGTAATATGGGTCGAAGGAGAATATAATGTAACATTTTATGTGTGTCATTCGATAGTTTAATAATACATGTCTGAAATAATAAAACATAATTTCACCAGTTAATCAATCTGAAGACAATTATATCAATATATTATGACGTTACCTTATAATTGCGTTTCAAATTAATATATTAATATAAATATGTGTTACCCAATGAATGAAAGGGGATACCAAGTTGGTTATCCACTATCTAAATCATGTTTTTTCCACTCCCATCTAGTATCCCTGTTCATTGTTGCGTGTGCTATTAAGGAATGCTCCAATCATACATTACAACACGATTAGCTTCTCTGGGGGGTATTAATTTGTTATTTCTCGTTCATATTGTTGTTTGTGTTAAAACTTGATTATCAACTATATCTATGCAAAATTAAAATAAATTGCATAATTTGAAGCACATGAACGTTTGAATATCACCATCAGATATATTACCTAAGAAAATGCTTAATACAACTTGATGTTATCTTTACCGTAGCAGTCAGTGTTATTAAAGAACGGGGTCTCGTGAATTTATATTTGTCTCTTTGTGATTGTGATATATATTATATACATTCTACAGTGCTACCTCACTGAAGCACACCTCCTAATATTACAAACAGGACAAGTTACCTGATTATATTTTTCAAGCAAAATGTGCACAATGTTGGCTAACTCGTGGAATAGAGCAGTTGCAGCCATCAAGCTGCTAATACCACACACAGAGGAGGAAGGTACATATATTTTTCACATGGTAGACTGACCACCAGACCCTAAATTTCTCAGCGGAATTCTAATACTATATTATCTCCTGATAGTTTGAAACCTAGAATCAGACATACTCCAGAGACAAACGTTACCAAGCCAAATTTTAGTAATTTTTTTAATATTTATACTTCAGTCAGTGGTGGTGGCCATTCTTTACCATTGCACATGCATTTCTCTTTAATAAGTCTATGGGTAAACGAATACGTTATCTTGGTATGGATATACTGCAAACAACTTGATTTTCGCGAGATATTAATGTTCAAAAAATTATCTCAAACGCGAATTGAATAATATCATATGATATTACACATATACATATATATGGACTATTTTAAGTAAGAGCCATTAAATGCGATAAACATATTCACGAATATTATGAAAATAACAAAGACGCGATAAATTGTATACGCGAAAGTAAGAAAGAGTTTGCTGTAGGAATGTAACAGTATTTGTATCATATTCCATTTATTTTCTATCAAAACAGACATCAGTCATCTTTATTACAAGCTGAAAGGCTAACAATGAGGGCGGAACAGAGCAAAATAAAACAAAAAGGCTTCCTTAGCATCACAAACACTCCAAAACCAATTTATTTTACATCAACACGGGTCTGTCCTCTTTGATATTGGTGTTTGTATGTTACTGTAATGTTGTATCAAAAGTGATGGATGGGGATTCTATTTGGGATGTGTCTATTTATATATATATCTATACATATGTACATATGAACTTTTTGTACTGCGTTCTACATTGTACCTGTAGTACTCAACCTCTAAGTCGCGAAATAGTTGGCTACTTGATTAGGTATAACTTCCTAGGGGTATTAAAGGACGGTCTCCTTTGTGTGTAATGTGATGTGTTTATGTCTGTATGATTTGGGAGGTTGCGGTATGCCTGTGTTGTATGTGTTTATGTCTGTATGATTTGGGAGGCTGCGGTATGTCTGTGTTGTCAGTGTTTATGTCTGTATGATTTGGGAGGCTGCGGTATGTCCGTTATGTGTGTGTTTATGTCTGTATGATTTGGGAGGCTGCGGTATGTCCGTGTTGTGTGTGTTTATGTCTGTATGATTTGAGAGGCTGTGGTATGTCTGTATTGTATATGTTTATGTCTGTATGATTTGGGAGGCTGCGGTATGTCCGTTATGTGTGTGTTTATGTCTGTATGATTTGGGAGGCTGCGGTATGTCCGTGTTGTGTGTTTATGTCTGTATGATTTGAGGAGGCTGCGGTATGTCTGTGTTGTATATGTTTATGTCTGTATGATTTGGGAGGCTGCGGTATGTCCGTTATGTGTGTGTTTATGTCTGTATGATTTGGGAGGCTGCGGTATGTCCGTGTTGTGTGTTTATGTCTGTATGATTTGAGAGGCTGCGGTATGTCTGTGTTGTATGTGTTTATGTCTGTATGATTTGGGAGGCTGCGGTATGTCCGTTATGTATCTGTTTATGTCTGTATGATTTGGTAAGCTGCGGTATGTCTGTATGATTTGAGAGGCTGCGGTATGTCCGTATTGTGTGTGTTTATGTCTGTATTATTTGTGAGGCTGCGGTATGTCCGTGTTGTGTGTGTTTACATATGTATGTCTGTATGATTTGGGAGGCTGCGGTATGTCTGTGTTGTATGTGTTTATGTCTGTATGATTTGGGAGGCTGCGGTATGTCTGTGTTGTATGTGTATAGATTTGGGAGGCTGCGGTATGTCCGTTATGTATCTGTTTATGTCTGTATGATTTGGGAAGCTGCGGTATGTCTGTATGATTTGAGAGGCTGCGGTATGTCCGTATTGTGTGTGTTTTATGTCTGTATTATTTGTGAGGCTGCGGTATGTCCGTGTTGTGTGTGTTTACATATGTATGTCTGTATGATTTGGGAGGCTGCGGTATGTCTGTGTTGTATGTGTTTATGTCTGTATGATTTGGGAGGCTGCGGTATGTCTGTGTTGTATGTGTATATGTCTGTATGATTTGGGAGGCTGCGGTATGTCCGTTATGTGTGTGTTTATGTCTATGATTTTGGAGGCTGCGGTATGTCCGTGTTGTGTGTGTTTATGTCTGTATAATTTGAGATGCTGCGGTATGTCCGTGTTGTATGTGTTTATGTCTGTAGGATTTGAGAGGCTGCGGTATGTCCGTTATGTGTGTGTTTATGTCTGTATGATTTGGGAGGCTGCGGTATGTCTGTGTTGTATATGTTTATGTCTGTATGATTTGGGAGGCTGCGGTATGTCCGTTATGTGTCTGTTTATGTCTGTATGATTTGGGAGGCTACGACATGTGTGTATGATTTGAGAGGCTGCGGTATGTCCCTGTTGTGTGTGTTTATTTCTGTAAGATTTGGGAGGCTGCGGTATGTCCGTGTTGTGTGTGTTTATGTCTGTATGGTTTGGGAGGCTGTGGTATGCCGGTGTTGTGTGTGTGAATGTCTGTATGTTTTGGGAGGCTGTGGAACATTGGTGTTGTATGTGTGAATGTCTGTATGATTTGGGAGGCTGTAGTATGTCGGTGTTGTATGTGTGAATGTCTGTATGATTTGGGAGGCTGCGGTATGTCCGTGCTGTGTCTCTTTGATAAAGTGGGAGTTTTGCCTTTTATAGTGCTGTTTCACCGAAGCATGAAGTACGAAGCCAGGAACACCGAAAAATACAGATTAATGCCAACGTGGGGGCGATTCTACAGGTGCATATGTTACAGATAGGTCTGTGAATGTCTACGGATACTCTGACTTTTATTCGCCATCATAATCGTGCACGTTTTAAAATGGTCCTGACTGTTATTAAAACATACCGTAACATAAAGGCAAACATACTAATTAATACAAAATGGTTGTTTATAGATTATCATTATTTGATCTTTACAATTAAACTTGAAAATAGTTTGATTATACCACATCCATGTTACGGCATGCTCATATATCGGTTAATTGAAATTCAAAATTGGCTTAAAGTAAAATGACAAGTTCTTATCAATAGATATAATTTTTAATATCTTAATTACACTGTGTCCTTTGATTTATGTGAGATAAAAGCAGAAATAGGGTATCATTACAGAGGATATTAAGATAATGACATTTCGTCAGTAAACAAATAATTCATTCAATGATAATCCGTGTGATAAAATTGACAAAAAGTGGCTCTTTTGACATAAAATCAAAATAATTAAATTAGGATAAAATGGTTTAAATGTACCAAGGGACAAATTTATTCTGATCAAGAGGGAGATACCAATATGTATTAACATGTACAAAAGGAAAACTATACCCAAAATACTGAACCGTAAAATGTACTACTGGAGCAAAACAGTATCGTCCCAATGTAAATAGCACTTAATAAGCTTCTTGCAGTCCATGTATTTTGTTCGGTTATCTGGGTTTTTTAATTATCATACATATATGAAATAATAAACCTGATAAGGGTAGTAATATATATTACTAATACGTAATATTGTAGTGCTTTTACAATTTAATATTTTCTTTTATAATTTATTACAAATGACAGGTTTAAATAGACACACTGGACATTTTAAATAATATAATATATTTTACCCACTTTTAGTATATGCAAATTGTCTTATACACGAACCGTTGGAGGCCGTTTTTTACCACATCCTTCAGATGCCAATAGAGCCATGCAACTTTAAGACCTAACTTGGATGGTATCTACTGAATGCTATGTTGAAAGTCGATACTTTTCAGGCCATGCTATATATGTAAGTGTATTGTTTTATGAATTTTTGGATGGTAAAAACTGGATTTTTTCTTACACATTAGTGGACATTTTGTTAATTTCATCTATTGGCCGTAAGCGAACCTTGGCACTAATTATTGTTCTTTTATTGAAAAATACAGAATAATTTTGAACTATTTTGTCGCGTTTTTATTGGTCCACATAAGACTTAGTTCATTAAAAATAATACCATTGGTCTTCGACGATAGTCCCCAGATGCCCTATTCCTAATAGTGATGTTTCCGTTGTGCTGAGCGACTCAGCTTCATTCTAATCATCTGTGATAAATGTCAAGTAAATAATTCAGCTAAACTTCCGTTTTTTAATCTTAAGAATATTTCTTTCAGGTCATGTTCACTTTGGAAAACCCAATATAAATCTTGAGTATTCATCATATACTTCAAGGGCCCTGGTACTTATAATAAAGTACACTTCTCATGGAGCTTAATATAGGCCACATGCAATTTGTGGTTTACAAGATATCGAAAAGATTATGTGTGATTTGAAATGAAATATCAGTAATTAATTGAATAGTATCTTAAAATAATCTTTGGAACTTTCAGCATTTAAAGCATTGATATGATTAGCAATGCGTGCGCACATAAATTGTATAAAAGTTTGTTTTTGTTGTATGAGGAACGGAACTCTTACAAAATAGAGGTACATAATGCACTAACGTAATATTAATGGGTTTCCGGTCATGTTAGGACAAGGTGAACTCGTAATAAACGTTTGTCAGGGACCTATCAAACTCGAGGATAAATATAACTTCATTCAAACGTAAAGATATAAATAGTAACAACGACAATAATAACAACATCATAAAAAGTGTGCGCATGCGCGTCTACTTCCTTCGTCACACAATGACATTTTACAGGCAAAAACCGAGACATGAATGAAAGGAAAACCCTAATAGCATTGTTATGAATGATCTGTAATCATTCATCATCCCAGAATAGATGAAAGAGTTTTAAGTTATTGTAACAAGGGTTGATCTATGTTGATGTAACGGTTTGTTTTAGATCCGCTGACACATTGAATAATTTTTGCCATTTGATATATTTATATAAATTCGAGTTTTGCTTTATTTTTGCATTTTACATACAGATGTAATGTCAAACCTTTTGTAACTCATAATATTAACGTTGTTTTTGCAGTGATGTGTAATAAAATGGATGGCAATTAATGTAGTATTTAACACAAAAGTACGACACAATTTATCATATCTCCTTAACCCTATGGCAACACAACACGTTATTTATAACCTCCGTCTAACCTTCTTTGTATATTATAGTATTGATTGTTAAGTAAAACTTAAATGAGCGTAATGTCACATTTATCATGGAAAGCGACGTAATTGTTCTCACTAAATCGGTAGTAAAGTTGATATGCATGTATAAGCTAAACTTAGACATTCCCGTGTGTTGTACAGCATGATTTCAGTATATTGGGTAGTATTTTCAGTGAGATTCGTCAAACAAATAGTGTGTGTCTATAAAATATAGTGTCTATAGTGTCTATAAAATATAACAAAAGGCGACTAAATTTGAGAAATTATATATTCTCCGCAAGGCGACTATTTTGGGTCCTAACCTCTCACTTGACTCCGCAAGGCGACTAAATTTGATATATAATATCTCTTCCTAATTCTGCCTTGATACCTTCCGCTAGGCACTAATTTTGGGATATCATATTTCTTGTTTTTAGCCTCTCTCTTGACTCCGCAAGGCGGCTAAATTTGAGATATTATATTTCTTCTTCTTCCTAACTCCATAGACTCTGTCTCAATTTCGTCCTTGAGTTGAGTGTTCGGCCTTGTGAAGTATTTTATCCTTCTTGGCTAAAGATACCACAGTCTCCCAAAACACACCACATGGAACACTTTTCATACATGGAGGCTGACCTTAAGGATATTCTCTGCTGAAAAGCCAAATTTTAGTAATAGAAGTTCAGAACAAATTTGAAAATTGAAGATAATATGATGGTGTGCTTATTTTTTAACTATATATTAATGTTAGTTATTGGTTTGTCTGACCTTGTTGAATGTTTGAAAAATATATAATATTGACCATACGAGTATTTTCCCAAAAAGATAACAAATTAATAGATAATAAATATATAAATCCATAATATATGGTCAGAATAGAATATTGAAACCCAATATAAACGCATTACCAATTGTATTGTTCGTTTTACTCTATTGTTCCCTTCATTCCACCATGGGATCAACAATGTCCTTCGGGATTACAATCAGTGACATATATATACCCCGCCAAGGTTCTCCGAAACAACGATCATTGATGTCCCCACCAGCTTATGACCTATTTTACAATATGTGTAAATCTTATTGTCTTGTTCATATACATTTATTACATAATTTGTTTACACCAATCTATATATGAAGTAATATAATATTTTCAACTATTACACCGACCGTTCAATAAAACCTTGTTATATTGCACGGTTCGAAGTTATATTGCACGCTTCCATGGAAACGTTATATTGCACGGTTCGAGATGTTATATTGCACGGCTTTAGGAACACCTCGCTGTTGTTGTCTAGTTTTGTAGAAAACCTCCGAGGAATCGCGCGTAACAGTGAGTTACGTTATTATGACGTCACAAATGTTCACGTTCAATTTCGCGCTAGCTTTATAGATCTCGAAACAAGCACGTCATGTAGACGTTTATCGAGTAGAGGACGGACACGGCGAATGCATTAGATCAAAAGGCTGCATGCAGGTCTAATATTGTTAAAGAAGACAATAAGACATCCAAACCGGAGTTACAACGTGACGTACGTCGTTTATACGTCAATCTTCAATAGGATTTGAAGCTTTTCCGTACGGTACGGTGCTGATGATTTTGTTAAGTGATTGTCGTATTCATTTTATAATAATATTCAACTGAAAAACTGGTGATTATGTAATAAAACAAATATTTCATGGGTTACTGTGCTCTGGTTCATAATATTTACCCCTCGGTGATGGTAATCAACAAATATTATATTGCACTCGGCCTTCTAATGAAATCTTTCCATTGTACCATTGCTGTTTGGAAGTGCGTTTTCGTTTAAATGTAAAAGTCCACTATTCAACTATATCTCGTTTAGCCACCAGCAGAGAATAAACAAACTGAATCCACTTTGTCCTGAGAATACAGTAAGATCTGCCAGACAATTTTCTGTAGCTATAACTTAAAATTTATTATCATTTTCAGTGTATTTCTCCACCTTTTACAATTTTTTATCATCATAATGTGGGAGCCAATAATAATTTTAAACGTAAGAATTTGGGGAGTTGGCTGTCGGTTCTTAAAACATCAAAGGAAATTGCTGATTGACAATTCGTATCTCACCCATAGATCTTTCATACATGAACATGTTTCTGTAAACAAGATTTCGTTTGTTTAAACATAAGCATTTACTCTTATCTTTTTTACACGTGCATCGCTATAATCACTATATCCTGTCTTGTCTTCAATGAAACGAAGCTTTTTGATTGGTTGAAATACGTTTTCTCCGGTGATAGTTCATATCTCTATTTTCCTCATCTAAAGCCATGTCTTTATTCTTTCTGTGTATTGCACACATTGGATATTTTTACTTCATGACCTAGACCATGATATTATTTATTGGTGTTATGTCAATCAAAAATAGTTAAATAGTTTAAAAAAGTTTCTCTTTAACTTACTGGCGTGACAATTTGTTGTAGTAATAAAAATGAAAACAAAATTCTGAAACGCTCTTCTACGTTTTGGGTATTGTAATTACTAAGAACCACTATATAATTAAAGAAATGCGTTACTCTAGTAAGTAACGCCCTTTGTCGAACATTGTGATTTAACGATCTTTTGGTGTCGATTTATGACGGAATTAAGGCCTCTACAGACCCTGCATTGTAGAGCATATGACCTTCTGGCACGTGTGAAAGGGGAAGCACGTGCAAACAACCACAAAACGATCGTGAAAAGTGGCACGCAGACGCTTTTGATTACGATAGGTCGCTGTTTACTAGCTCTTTATGACAGGAATGCAATTTCTGAATTTTACGACATAGAAGAATTCTTCAATTGCTAAGGTGGAGAGGTAAGAAAATGGCTGCCACGAGCAAACCATTAATTTGATATAGCCAAAAATAGTTTCTTAATCATGCAGGGGAATACTTTTGAACCTCAAACATAAATATAAATTTTATTAACAAATGGTGCGATTTTAGTAAGGCATGCTATACGGCTATATGCATTTCTGGCAGTTCTTTACTTTACATGTAATAGCGATGAGAAAATGACGCTATTTTTATCTTAACAATGTAGAGATACTTTTACAATGACGACTTTGTAATCTGAGGCAATCGTAATGCCGTTAAGATAATCATTAATTAAGATGCCTGCTTTTCGTAAATGCAAAAACTTGTTACTTTTTCAGTTTTTGAATTTCAATCTTTCTACCTATAAAATTTGATGTTTGGTGTATTGAAGTATAAATTTAGATTTGTCGTTGTTTATTTATTGCAAAAATCAAAATTGGCTTACATGAAATCATTCCAAAAATGGGTGTGTTTTTTTTTACATAAGCTCATTTTTGAGAAAGGCAAGACCTCCGAATTCCTCTACATGATTCTGTTATAAGATAAGAAATGAGGACCACGGTACTTGACAGGTGACACAGGGTACGTACATAACAAGATGTATGAGCGCGTGCCGTGTACCCTATCATCATTATCAGCTCGCCCGGATGTGGTCAGCGAATAAATAACTCGTTTATCGTATCCATTACAAACTGACCACGCACTCCAGACCGACTACATAGATACTATCTCTGTATGTGGTCAAGCCTAATTACCGATAATTTCACAATGATTGGTACTCTAGATCATTACGTGATACACGTACACGTACTTGGTCAATGGCACCTAGAGATCGAATGTCAAGGTCAACAGCTGGTCAATAGGCTCTTTATATATAATCAGTAACTCTGAAAGTTTTTGTATCGATGACTTTGTCTAAATATATGAAAATGTTGTACGATTATTTCGTGTATTTCTGATTTTACTTAAGACAAATAGGTCAGTTACTCTCCCTATCTCAATTGCCACAGGACGGATACAATAAAAAAATGTAAAAGATGTTGCAATTTTTTCACAAAGCCTTGTTTCTTTTGAATAACGTTCAAAGTCAAAATCACTTTCGAACTTTGTTTGGTTTTAATATATGTGTTGAAGAACGATATTTTAAGATCTGTATCCTTCGAAACGATAGATTGAAACATACTTATCAAAGAAATGATATCAATTATGCAACAACTGCCGTAGAGCTTTTTCTTAAAAACATATAATCAAATAAATGAATAAATTGCCTAAGTGGTCGTCTGTTTGATATTGCAGTGATGTCTTGAGAAAGTTTAATTTAATTCACGTATCACTCTGGAATGGAAGCGTCTCATTAACACTGGGTACAACACAAGTTTGTTGACAATATGGCGGTGATCAAATGCTCACCTTTTTGTCATTACCGCAACATCAAACATTGCTGCAAAAATTGCCTTTCATGCATCCATTCTGTTAAAAATGTCTGACCTCTTGTTATACACTATTTTGTTTGTCTGAGTGAATAAATAAAATCTTGAAATCTTGAAATCAAAACGTTATCGAGATAAACTTCTGTCATTTGGATGTTTTGTCGGGATAAATGATTTATAAAATTTGTTTTGAAAACAATTCATATTTCTAAATCATACAAAACAAATTAGACCAATCTGGAACCTCGTTATGAAATTGCGTTTTGCGTCTTGTATAGCGTCAATGAGCTAGATATTATATAACTTTCGCTGGTAAGATTATACATACAATGTATAAACGAAACAAATCGAGTCCTTTGTTCTTGGAGTACACTTGACTAAAGACCATGTCCAGTTCAAGACAAAATTTCTCACCATGGTTCAGTAGATAATGAGTCCTTCATCGGTAACTTTGGTCTTAACAACCCATTGATAACTATAACGTCTTCAAGGTGTGGGAACGAGCGATTTACTCAAGCGTAAAATGACATAGGAAGTCAAAACGAATTGTCGTAGTGTAAGAGGATGTTACAGATACAATTCACGTGCATGTAGAGAACTGAAACACACCTCCACGCAGAGAAGAGTGGAGATCGCTATCAGCGGTGATTGGCTGAGCCCACACGTACAAGCTCACATTCATTCTATCCCCATCCGTTCGGTGTTTGTAAACAGTACGAAACCTTCGTATAGATACGTTGTTAAGGCCATTCTCGTGTTTCGTCGGTGGGTACAGTTGGTCTTGGCTGCGTTTGGGTTTACTATAGTCAAAGTTATGTTGGATTTTATCAATAATTCCCCGGGAGGGTTGGTCCCGGTGATAGCGTAACCGAAATTAGTTCGGTAATTAGCTCCCCGCAGACAGGATTTAGTTGGCGAAAATCACCAAATCGATAAAATCAACTCCCTGAATATGAGTGACTAACGAGTGAAGGTAAGTTTACTTTTAATTATCTCTTTGATCGAATATTGGTTTTTAATTTCGCGGATTTATCAACTGACGGTAAAGAAATACTATTCAAACATTCAAGTATGATAATAAACTAAACGTATTATAGTTTAAATGTCCAAGATCAAATCATTGATATCGATAAATGTGTAAGTGTACATATCACGTTAAAACTAAATGTAATTAACTTCTTCAGCTTATGATTAAATATGACGTTTTAAATTTGATAAACAAGACATTAATAACAAAACATTTATTTAAGTATAATTAAGGATTATTTGTTTTGACTGACTTTTGTACGTAAACATACGTATATAGTGAATTTTTGAATCATATATACCACAAGTTATTTTTTTTCTAAACACAAATACAACACAACAAACAAACACGTTTATCGATGTTGATGTTCTGTCGAATTTAGAAGTTGATTATTATATTGCGACGTAGAAGATTAGGAACTCAGCAATTTATTTTGTATACCACTGACACTTATTTAACCAGACAATTAAATATATTTGTCAGATTTACATCTTTAATTGAAGAATTTAATTAATCTTTATGAATATCTTTCTTTTACCATTTCCTACATCTTATTGAAATCGACTCTGTTATTAGTTCAGCGTGTGTTATACAGATGTCCAATGCTTTTATACAAACATAAAACAAATTTGATATTTGATTTTTTGTGCGCTATATTTAGGAGGAAACATGCTTCCATATGCATAATTAAAACTATAATTCCATATTTAGACGGGCATAACTTACAAACGTGGCAGTACAGATAATTATACAGAGATGTATTTGAATCTGTCACGTACGACCTTGCAAAATGTTCTAATTGTACAAACAGTCTGTCAAATCTATTAATATCATCAATATGATGGTCCGCATCTAATTAAAAATTCTTTAAATTAAAGACTATAGGCGATTTGGGTTTAGCGATGTATTTGTGTCAATTAAAGGACGTAAATCATTCACTATGCTAGCTGTGACGGTCCTATGATAAACTAATTAATCTTCACAATATCATTAATGCGGCAAATTATAATAATATCGAACTATAAAGATAATTTGCTTATTTTTGCGATGCCGCCACTTGTGCACATCCAATGTCATTTACAAAAGATAACGTTTTCTTCATAATTCTCTAAACATCCTTTCACCATATCCCACACGATCGTTTAAGTACAGATTTCATCCCACAATATGATCCCGCAAATAATGACACCATTGACGTAATAATCATTTTTCATATAGTTAGTTCCATATCCCCTATAAAGCCTCGTTCAAATCCAACTTTATCCATTAAGTGACACGCCCTTGTGCTCCTTTGCCCTATGAGACCCCGACAAGAATAAAGCCAATTTATCTTTGGGTTGTCCCATGACATAATTTCCCCTTTACGAGCCCCATCGTTATATCCTCCTTATCTCTATGGAATGACATCATATTCTTCTAGTATTACATCACAATCCCACTTTACAACTTAAGTCATATAACAATCCCACTTTCATAATTTCACAATCCCGTTTAACAACTTTCATAATTGAACAATCCAATTTAAGTAAATGAAATTGATTAATTCATTCTAGAGATGATGTAAATACACAAACGTAATTATTGATAGTCTAAATGCCTACCTGAATAGCATAACGATGCTTAGGACTAGTGATGGAAACCTTAGTAGACTGACAACCTGGGTTTATGTGTGTGAGACCCTAAGATGGACAATTATATAATGTCTAGGTCATTTATCCGACTCCACTGACACCCGGTTCGATATACCGAACTAAAATGTCCGACGGCTAAGCCGGACTCTGGGAGGTCACATTGCCATCACGTGACCTTATTACAGATGATTAGTTACTACCCTAGAAATCGTATAGCTGACCTCATGACTGTTTATCTTGTCATGTCAGGAAATTGTTGGATACAAAATCAAAGCGTTCAATACATCCGGTCAGACTAATTATAACTGATACAAGGTCGAGAATGAAACAGTGCAATATGCAATACAGTGGAAAAGCTTCCCTTTTCTAGTAATATACACGTACATATATTTGTAATATATATTAATTTGTTATTTTTCTGTGTATTATTCTCAAATTAATCATATCAGTCACATCGAAAATTAATGCGCTAAACCTTCCGAAACAAGTGGGTAAAGATATACTGTATTTGTTTATTGTGAAGAGTCTTTGTTCTTTTCCCCCGTTTTTATTATCAATATTATTTAATATTTAATTTGCTTGTCGCATTCTGTAAATCAATTTGAAACCAATCGTTATCATGAACAAAACTACACATATAATCATTTGAAATAAACAAATGCCAGGTCGCGATTTCCACATTCATTTCCTCTCGAATAAATATGGTGTAATTTTATGGTGTTGAAAACTTGTAGAAAGTGGATATGAAAATGCCCCGTAAAGTAGTATCTAACTATCTCATTTCATACAAAAGAAAATGTCAAAGTGTTCCTCGTGTGTTTTACATACACCGTTAAGGTGACCTTTATATGACCCGAACGGGATTTAGCGATAAACAAATATGCCCCTTATGTTGTATAAAAGAGAAAACAATTAGAACTGACAACCATTGTAACTGACCATATATCGTAGTTCATCTGTATGCGTCGGCTTAGCGGTTTCCGGTTAATATGATTCATCTAACAACTTCCGGGTCACGATAATTCCCTCTTTATTTTGTGACGTCCTAAGTGACCGGCCTTTTTTCATTTGCGTAAACAATGTTTTGCCTTTTCTAACGGTTATTAAAATATGCTAACATACACCTCGCACTTCACACACGTAGGACACCACAACCATAACTTAGATTACCTTGACGAAATTTCTTATTGTGATATTTGATTGCAATTGATATGGTATTTGGAATAACAACATTCTTGCAAAGCAATTCAAAATGATTCTTTCGTTTTGAATCAATGTCATATTATGAAGGTTATCTCTGATATATGGAGCCATGATGACAGAGTTATTAAGGCGTACACTGTACCATTGCCGGTTTACCCCTACCTGCGAGTTGTGTGTTTGAAGCATACGTACATTGGTCCTGCAGATAGGCGTTAGAATTGTACCTGCTGCCCCTATTGCTTGATACGTAAAGGCTCCTAAATTTAGGATATTATCTTTTCTATTCTTTATAACTTTATAACTAACTTTCTTCTTCCCAATGTCTCCCTTGACGCCGTCTCACTTTTGTGAGAATTGTATGACCGGGTGAAGTGTGTTGCTTGGTGTCTTCGGCGGCATGCTTCAGTGATATAGCACTAAAAAGAGCAAGAGTTCCACCATACAAGAAGACACAACACGAATGTAATGTGCGGTGTTTGTTATGGTTGACTGCGGTACATACACGCTACACACCGCATACAAGAGAGGTCGTCCTTAGACGACCCTGGTTGTAAATAGGACGTTAAGTAATCAAACAAACAAACAAACCTGCACGTGGGGGCTGTTGCCAGGTACCGATCGTCAGACGACGGTTTTTCTACGGGTACTCCGGCTTTATCTACATCTTAAAAATCTGATTCCCCTTTTATTACCATTGTTCATGTAGTATGCCTCACGAAAAGAGATAAAAAAACAACTATAAAGCGTCATATTTAGTCCATAGTATATATATAACGTGCTACTGATGTCAATCATAACGGTAAAATGACGGTGAAAATGACAACAAATAACCATCAATGGGTAGTTAACAATAGCAACAACAACAGACTAATATCGTAGATTAATATCACCCGAAGTTGTTTGTTTTCATTGTCATCCCTTATGTGGGAAAATATCGGATTTTTTCTATCAGTCTCCCTTGGGATAGTATGTCATGTTACATAAGACCTTATCTGGTTCTCGTGTAGTGTCAATTAATGCTGGATATTGCTATGAATCGCTGACGATGATAATCAAATTGTTTACAATAAGATACACAATATACCTACATATGTTTACCTATTGTGGTATGCTTCTATATATATATATATACATATACACACACTGCGGTGTCGCGCGCTCGGAACATATAATAGTTCGACTACACCTTTAACGTGAGTAGCTGAGTATCGTGGCCCGAGTATGTATTTTTCCCCAGTGTAGGAGCCACATCCTCGTGGTCCAGGGCCCCCTATATACACGCTATCCCGTAGTCTTTATATGATAATGCTTCATACCGCTAACCTTTGCCGATGGTGTAGGCACGGCGATGTGCTTGATGGATAGTATCCAATACATATATATAATCTACATCCGTATTTGTGTGTGATCGTTCTGATGAAGACATCTATTATAAAACATGGAGTATTTTTCTCCACACAGTACAAGTCTTTCTTAGTTGAAGATCTTGATTGGACGGAATATGCCGTTTTATAAAAATACCATCTGACGGAGCTCTAATTTCACCTGGACAATAATTTCTAATGAAGGATTGTGCGGACGTAATGATGTATACGGAATGCTTTATCTAAATTTATTAGGATCACCTATTACGGACAACTTCTACCCGTGACTTTCACACATACCTGAAAGGTAAGCTATTTATAGATTCATATTGATCTTTATATCAATTACGATTAAAAATTTAGACAAATTATTTTTTTATCAAAGGGTTTGAAGAAATAATAGCAAAATGATACACACACGCACCCACTGACATGGCTTGTCAATGAAGACCGGTTTCGCGTAATAGTACACGAAAACCATCTATATTATTAATTTATTGGCGATTGATGATAGATAAATCATCAATGTAAAATACATTTAGTAATCTGTCGACGTTTACACCTTAAAAATTATAGAAATTATCTTAAAAGTAATATATTTATACTGATAATAATAATATATTTATATTGATAAATATATTTTAATGTTTCATAAGACGTTTTAAAACTTTAATCATTTTAATACTAAAGAGGAAAAATTTGCTCCTCATTTTCAACTTTCCATGTTCTGGCGTTAAAATACCATGTTTATTTTGAACACCTATATCCGGGATCTTTATTGAGGACATATCTTAAGGAATCTTTACTTTATCTTTCTTTGTTCAAACCTGATGTTCATTCTAAATAGAGTGCTTATCTGTCGACAATCTTTGGGTAAATCCTTTTCTTATTTTCCCCTTTTCATATTTAAAAATGAGGTTATAAAATTGATAGATCATGGAAGATTTGCGTTAGACCCTTAATGTGCACTTTACAAAACTCATATGATTGTATTGTGACGTCATATCATTGCGTTTGCAATAGATTTATACTACTCTCCATGTTTAACGCAAGGCTAAATATACAACCAATATAAATCGGATCTCTGGGTTATCAGTAAAAGGTGGAAAACGACACAATATTCCTCCCTAAAAAATTATTAAACAGCCCAATATTGGTTATACGATAGCAGGTAAACAAAACTGCGTACCGTTTCGTCCCCATGTTCAAGTCTATGTAATTGGAAATGCAACACAACCCATGTTGTTCGTTACTATGAAATATATTTGATTATTGAAATGAAATTGACTCCCTGCCACGCCCCCTTGCTATCGAACACATGTATGTTTGTTTATTTACAAATGTGTACGATACCCTACGAAATCAACCGTTTACTGTGACACTATAAAAAGAACATATATTGCCCCGATGTTTGTTTAGAATCAGATCGAAAGAGTGTTACATATGATCGCACGTATATGAATATGACTGTTCTGTCAACTTATTTATTACCGGCATGAAAGGAGTTTAATTATGCTTAAAATAAACAGAATTTTCTATTTTGTTAAGACATAATGTTTGTAACTTTACCCCGATATATTATAAGAACGGGGTTGTTTTGTACTTGTACATCTTTAGATAGATGTTGAATCGGACACTTTTGATAAGTTATATATTACCATAAATAATTTTAAAAGGATGTTAAAATCTACAACGCGAAACCACGAACCAAGAAACGCGATTTAGAAATGAAAAATTTTGAACAATATATCTGATATCTTCACACGAAATTTACATTTCTTATCAAAGATGTGTCGACAAATATTATACCGGGGAGGTCAAATTGTCCTTTTATCGTTAATTCATATGGAGATAAGTGTGAGTGCTGTTTTGTTATGGCACTTTACGGCCCCTCAGAGGAAAACCCTACAAAAAAAGCCAGTACGTTTAACATTATTACACAGCCCCACACAGCCGTAAACTGATTGTTACTTGGTAACCAAATGTGATGTGTATGTAATCTTGCAATCAAATTATGACCTTATTAGCATCTTGATCAATTATGAAATAGACAGTGTTGCTACCATGGTATGAAATTGTCAACGTAAACGGCGCGAGCATAGACAGCTTTATGTGGGATGTACACTGCGTGGCGAAAGACAGCCATGTGACGTGAACAGCAGCGTCACATCGATATGATGTAGTCAGACCACTGCATGACGTATACAGTGTTATGACAGCGGTAAAACGTCTTGACCGCGATATGACGTAGACAACGCTTTGAAAACCGTCTGACGTAGACAGCGCTTGTAACCACTGTGTGACGTAGATATCGTTCTGACAACTGTATAACGTCAAACGCTGTGAAATCGATATGACCTAGACAGCGTTATAACCACGGTATGACGTTCACAACTTTGATAATAGCGTAGCTGTTACAACGATATAACCTATATCTATTTCAACTTTTTGTAACCGCACAAAGGTAGAATATTGGCTATTACATATAACTTAACAGAGACAGGCGATCTCATGGCTGATAGTTTTGTAAAATACTGATACACAGTCGGTAGCTTTGATTCTAGAGAAAATATTTGTTATGAGCTTGATCCCTTCTTAGTTCTGAGATTGGTGACGCTGTAGAGCTATTTCATTAATTTTTACACGTGGACCCTGTTTAGAGGTGTTCAAAGATTTCACAAAGAACTGTCTGAAAGACTTAACAAAACATCCTTCTCCTATCGATATGTATTTTGTATGTCTATCTTCTAAACTACTCGTGTAATATTACATACCGGGCGATATGTAGTCTATAGAATGTCCCTATCCTGTTCATTACATGGGAAAATATCAAGGAGGCGTGGTCCGTCACTCAATTAAAAGTTCAGTCCGTCTCTTCACAGATCTCGTGTGTTAAAATGACACGAGATTATTTTAAGATGTGAAAATTTGCAAGTATAATAAAATAAAACGAACGCTTCTAAACCTAGTTGAAATTCTGTTTATGTCTTTCTCTGTATTTTAATTATTCCGTTTTGGAGTGACCTATCGCTGTGTAGAAAGCATCTTAAGGAAATCTAAACTGTCTTTGTAGAGAGTAATGCATTCTATACACCGAGAACAAGACCAAGATGTCGTTTTGTAACAGATTGACATTTAATTGTCTCTAATCCCCATGTCAATATCATAAAATTGTTTACATTCAGATATGACATGTTTATTTCATTCCCATTTTGATTTTTCTTCGAATCTGACACTTGAATTTATTCATGGTATTTAAACGATCTTGTATTCTTTAAGATGCCAGAAAACCTCCATTAGTTATGTGGGTTTTGGCGAACTCGCCTGCCGTTTGTGAACTTTCCAACTTTCCTTTCTGACTTAACTAATATTGTGTAATGAGAAACATGTTGATCATGAGAAATTTTGTTTTTCCGCTGTGCTGAAGCTTTTAATTATGTGTCGATTTCAGATAAAAGATAACCATTTTTCACGCCGCAACTATTTCCGCTAATGTAGACAAATTAACGACGAATTGTGTTAATTTCTAACTTATTTAAACCATCACAGAAACTATATTTTCGAACTCATGCTATTTGAATATGACCCGAAACGGCTTTGGATAGTTGATTAAATTAACGTCCTATTAACAGGGTCATTTAAGCGCTCCCGCGTATGTGTGTGCGTGCTTTTTTGGAGGCTGCAACATGTACGTGTAGTGACAGTGTGCAACAGATTAACTTTAGCCCTTATACAGTGCCATCTCACTGAAGGGTATCTCCAAAAACACTGAACAAGCATACCGTACCAAGTCATATTATACTGACGGGGGCAAACCAGTCGTCCCACTCCTTTAATGCTGTGCGGGAGCAGGAGCATAAACCACCCCTATTTCACTTTGTGGTGTGTCTTGGTCAGAGGACAGAATCTAGAGTCTTCATCATGCACAGAGGCGTGGGCCAAACACATGGCCAAAAGTAAGGCGGTGTCAGAGGAGATGTCAGAAAATCTAAATGAAGTTTTGGTTTCTTTTACTATCATACAATGGGGACAATAGGTGAAATTTTAACGCCCTACCTGAGCGTTACCATTGTTCTTTCAGGTATAATTAAAAATAAAACTATGAAGCATTTAGTACTAGATTTTAGCTTTTGGCAGTTGAAAGCTTTTCTTTTAAACGAACAAAAAATAAGGCACTTCAATTCTTTATTTGAAAGAAAAGAAATCCGAATAATTTGCAAGGTCTTTTTTGTGGTTCAAATCCGAATAATCTGCAAGGTTTTATTTGTGGTTCAGAAAGCTCATCAATCTTAACATCAATACACCAATTAGATAATCTGTCAAACACTTAAGGGGCTGCCTTAGAAACATACAACGGAAGTCTGACTGAATTTCGCTAGAGTATATAAATAAGGAATACCTCATGTTTAGGAAGATAATTTACGGGATACAGACCATGTAAAATGTTGTTAGTATAATACCAATTATGTTGTAACATACATAAAGGTAACGAGTCGAGGTATTTTGCTGTATCCCAGACGATCTTTGATTGAAATCACTGCATATGATAGCATTTTAACGCGCTCGCTAATTTCTATAGGAAATCCAATTAGGGGCTGGAGTAACGCAGATATTATACTATTAAACGCAAACACCTTTGATGTGGCTTTCAGCGTTATAAAATTGTACTTTTATTAAATAAGTGCGCCTATTTCTGTCTGCTTACAAGAAAATGGTGTTTTAATGGATCCGGGACAGTGAAGGTTTATGTAATTTAGGATTTCTTGTGTAAAATCTTTAATGACAATGCACTTCGGTTGCTAACTAGCCAACAAGAGAATAACATATTTACATAAGGTCGTTCTCTTCGTGTTCAAAGTTGCCATGATACACGAAATCTGCATCAAGTCATGTTTATTACATACCAAACAGACTTTGGTTGTCATTTTTATTGTCCGCGTTTTAAGCCGTGGAAAACAAACATTTTTCAATGGCTATAAAATCCAATGTCACCAAGTTCAAACTGGATCAATGCATTAAGCATATGTCATTTATTATTTGCTTTACGCTTCAATTTATCTATAAAACCGGCTTTGAAATGTGTTGTGACTTTAAAAAATTTGTAAAATATGTTTTTAATGTAAAACTACCACCTGGAAATCTTGCAAATGAGTGAGCCATGGAAACTAATTTCACTTGAACAGCGATCGAATAAGGAAAAATATTAAATAAAACAAATTCTGAAACAGCAATGGCATATTTCCTTCCTCGACGATGCATCCGATGCTCTTACAAATTAAAGTGAAACCTGTCATGCTCGAACGAAACTTATTTTCTCGTTGAAAATTATCATAGACATGATCTTATTACGTCTAGGCATCATTTCCATAGACGACACAATCGATGCTGAAGGGAAATAAGGTGAATTCCTGCCATGCTCGTACGAGAGTTCTTTATTTGTGTCATTGAGCGAATATTTACAGGCATAGAATATTATACATTCTTTGAAATTATGACATGACCCGGAAGTCGTTATTGCAGTGAAGTCTTCCTCTTCAAAGAGGAATTGTTTCTGGTTCTAGTCACAAAATATTAATTAAAATCTTTCATTTTTTTGATATTTGTTATTGTTTAGTTATTGTTTTTGAGATTCAATTTATGTCCTCATGCATTAGTTACATCTGTCGTATCTATTGTGGTGACATTTTCGTTACATCTATCACGAGCTTATGCGCTTATTAACCGCCACTTCATTTTTTCATTCGCAAACTTTCTTCGAAATTATATCTGTCACCTGTGTCAGACTATTCCCTGATTATCGTTTTAGTGTTTATAATCATATAAATTCTAAAGCGGAAACTTTGGTTACCAAAATGGTCCCGTCTTGTTTTAATGCTGCTTTGATTGTTCCTTTGTCTACACGTTGATCCACATTCCTTCTGATATTACAGACTTTCTGTGTGGTTGACACTTTTTGGACCACGTGGTGGCCAATTGATGACGTTTTTATTTGAACGTCCTAAACACCATGTGATACTTCCTACACAATTACGGACCGTAACTTCGTAACGTATGAGTGTAATATATTGAAGTTGTCAAACGCTGGTCTATAAATAGCTTCTCAATCATACGCCCCTGGTGTCCTATCCCGTCATAGATATTAGTGTGATAGGGGTACCTCGTGGTTTTTCCGCCTTAAACTACGGAATGTCTTTGTATTTTACGTCCGGGAACATTATTACATTTTTTTCTGTCTTCGGTTTTATGGTCATTGTTACAGTGCTTGCTCTTTATTATTAAATATCGTGTAAGCGATGTTGATAACATGGCATTTCCAACTTTATTGTTCATCAATGTGGGATGTATTGTTATTGGATATATAAGGGGTATACTTCCGCCCACAGTTTCTATTTGTCCCATTAAATTCCTATGAAATCCACGTAATACCCTTGGCCAAGTTTACCTAAATTTAAAGGATTATTACTGCACGTGTGTTTCAGAGCTCTTAGTTTTCTGTTTTCGTCTACGCGCCTCCTGTACCTTTGAACTAGCGAATTCTTTCTACTAGTACATGCATGCGGCTGAATCGTTAAAGTAACGATTTTAACAGATTAAAACTACAACTATATATTATGCATGTGACCTATATATTGGTTGTCGTGGTTTAGCTAAAGGGTAATATCAGATTTAGATAGTGAGAATTCTGGCCCGCTTCCATAGGCTGGGGGTTCGATAATGTCTACAATATTGCAAAAGTTGTAGGTGTTTTGAAGAAAATAGACTCAATCGAAGATACGTTTCTGACGATGATGTTTTATATTTGGCTTCACAGATGATATACTGAATAACAGTTTTGGTTTGAAATTTTTAAATAATTTCATGGGTTGAAATATTCGTGGTACATCTTTTTAGCAATGATTCAACAGTTGTTTTAAATGTATATCGATTTTTTTTTTATAAAAATGTATCCATAGCAACGACGAACGTATAAAGGATAGTTGCTATACAACGAACATACCATGTTAAACGGTATAAAATTGGTATCAATACGGTTACCACTTGCACGGTTGTCTTGATAGGCTTTATACCCAAGGTATTGTTATGTTTTAATGTTAATGCTGGCAGATTCCTCCTCAATGATATTTTATCTTTTGAACAGAGAAATAGATATTTTTTGGAGCATGCCACACATTGGCGAGTTTGTTTATGCTGTGCTGATATTTCATCAGGAAACATAAATCATATCAACAGTTTATAATTATTTCAAGTTTTGATGAAGAAGGCACTTTTGTTATTAACCAGCGTTTCGTTTGTATATTTACTAGCTTAGTCGTTCAGGTGTGTCTTTAAGAAAGACATGTACAACGAACACAAATAGGAGATCTCTCTTTGATATTTGTATCCTGAATACTTCACTCATTAGCACAGAAATAATCGAAGACTTGGCTGTTAATTAATCACTTTTGATATTGGATTATTCGAACCCGCTGACCTATTCTGATCGATTGGATTTCTATATGTCTGCACTGGTACATTATTTAGTCAGGCGCTTGATCTATCTCGTGAGTAAATCTGTCTCATACATATGCTTGGATTCAAAGATGTCAGAAATCTGACTCTATGACATGCTTACATCCAACAACAGCACAGTAGTTCCGTCATCCATGAAACTACTGTACGATTTGGCTCTGACTTTTAATTTCTTTCTCTGTTAGATATAAAATCCACGGCCAGTCTGGTTGCTTGGGATATGAAACAGTCACCAAGTTCGTGTCAGTTAGACAAATAAATTCAGATTTGTAATAACAAATTGCTTCTTCCGGTTTATTGGCAATGACATGTCAACATGACAAAACTGATTGGTCTACACGATTTCTTTCACGCATGCGCAGCTTTAGTCTTGTGACATGATTGTGTTCGCTATTGTGTTTCTTGTGATGCCATTTTGGTTCATATCAGATTCAATTATGGTCTCAGCCCTCTACATCGTTTGGAATCTATATAAAAACGCCACGGGCACTGATTTCCATCCAATTATTGAATATCCCTGATTCTGCACAGCTATCAACTATCAATTAACGAAAGATAACGCGGATAAAATCTTCAACACCTTGACAGCTGCATGTCATGTATCCGAACTAATTTCGAGCTCAGTGATTTATATTGTATTTAAATTACCAAATACGGTTTCATGGATCTTCTGAAGTTCCAATCAGACGAATAAATGTTTCCCAAATTGTCTTGTTTAATTACAATATAGATTTTACTGACCACGTGATCTGTGTATCGAGAACATTTGCATGCAGCCGAAACTGATAAACTATGCTTAATGAGAATTGTTTTCAGCAAAAACCGATCGCTTTTTACTCTTTGTTTTGCAAATATTCCGGTTTTCATCATAAACATTGAACCATGTTGCCAGCTTTGTTCAAAGTATATTGAATCAACAGCAAACAAGCATAGTTCTTTGATAAATGCAGTTGGCATATTGTTGCAAAGTTAATCTTTATCCCATCGGAGTTTTACATAGAAGGGTGTATAATTGACGAGCAGTCTCGTAATTTATTCCTTGACCCGCCGCCTACTTCCGGTTTACATAAAGGGACGTAAATTAAGCAGTAGGAATCCGGGTCATTTCGGTCATTGACAAACAGCGTTCTCGTCATACCTCACATAGTGAAGAACTGAAAGATGTTAGAGAGCGTTCGTCTGTTTTGTGCATAAGTAATGGGTGTGGGTTTTACAGACAGGAAAATGCGTATGTAACCTAAAATTTCTATGGGGGTCATCATCGACAATAACGATGCTCCAAACAGCAAGGGGGTACCGGCCCAAGAGTTGTCTGTTTGTGAAAAGAAGATAATTGTTTCTCTTTCCGGGTCATATTGCTCTTATTCGTCGGAAGTACCCATCTTATCGACAACATTCATATTGATAAGAACTGAAATAATTACGAGTTTGCAGTAGTTCTCTCCCAGGAGTTCCAAATCTCGCTTAGAGCGTGATGTCCTGCTGTCGATATTCCGCTAGCGATTTGTGCGGGGTCGTGTCCTAAATATAGAATGTTGATATTTACACCTTCTAAATTTCTCACCAAGGCGATATCCAATTTGCCGTCTTATCATCATGTAAATGTGGCCAATCAAAGATGTAGATTGTTAAGTGGTCGAAGAGGTCATATCCAAGTTCAAATTTGAACACGCTCTCAATGCTTAATAGTTGCCCGCTAATTCTTTATATTATATCTAATAAGGTTGTCATTCTCAGTATATATAGTTAAATAAAAGATAACAATTATAGTTTTTATGTATTTTCAAATACTGAGGTTTTACCATTTGCGAAATCGAAAGAAATAATGCTTATGTGTTTACTATGGAAAATTTAAGCATTTTGAATTCTAGCTCGTTTAGTCTCAGATTCGTCATGCTTATCGAATCATAAGATTTGTAAAACATGCAACGGAAGTTTGTATGACAAAACAGAAGGTATGATTATATTGAAATGTCAATTGCTTTAACTATAAATGTTTAGACTTTAATGTACAATGACCAGGATGGTATTTCAGAGTATTTCAAGGCAGAATATGAAAATATTCTGAGGTCTTAGGGAACGGATAATGAAACTGTCCTGACATCTAAAGATGGTCGTAGGGAGTTATTATGGGGCCCGTGTAAAGGAAATGGCCCAAATTAGGGCGTGGCAACAGAGCCCATATCTATTACAAAGTTATCTTTATCGAGATAACGGACAATTCAGACGAAACATCTGTCACCAGTGTACCATTATTTGGGGACAAATGACTGTAATCATTGTATCGAAGTTGTGTAGGTGGCTTAAGATGACTTTTTACCCAAAGACGAATAAGATAAAAAGGGCAGCTACTCTATAACTAACGTAAGGTCTCACGAAATTTGATAATAAAGTTTCATCTGGAAAAGTGCTGAATAACAGACAGTGATTTAATTATGCTTTATTCATTAAATATGAACGCAAAAAACCCCCACTTACATTGTACACACAAACTCATTACTAACTCTAAGTTAATGGCACAAAAGAATCTTTTATAAGTTTGCTATAAGAGACATTATGAATTTATGAAAAAAAACACATGATGTATTGATTTATATATACGTTACTTTTGTACATTAAAATATATCAAAATGTCATCAAAGGCAGCAGATAATTTCAAGTCAAGTTTCATATGTAAATACGTCTAATAATTATGATATTATTTACAAGAGTTATGAAAAGTATGACAGATTTTTTTTTCAAAATTTACAAAAGATAAATAGAATATAGTTCAAAACATTATACAAATACTATGGAACACATATTCCGTCTTTGCACATGACAGAGTTAGCTCCCTTGCAGGTATTGTTACGTTATTATTTTGTTAGCGCAATTCACGTCGTTTTCCCCGAAAAGTATGACGTTACGCTCGCAAAACATTGCGTCACAATCAATACCTTCAAGAGCAGATAACTCTGTAATATGCAAATACGGAATACTGTAATTCATTAATGAAATATGTTAGCGGTAATCCCATTTTAGCGAGAAATGCTTCGCTTAAATATAGTTGAACTAAATTGATTTTCTGTATATCGTTTATATAGCCATTATGATATTTGTAAGAATTCTACTTGAACGAACCAACCTGTTCAAGATGGCTTTGCGTTAACACGTCAAAATAAGTATATTTACAGTGGTGATACATCTTCATATAATTCCAGACAGAAAAATAGGTAAACCAAATAGTGATTATTTTGATTAACAAGATATTCTCAAAACAGTAAACGCCTGATGGTCACAAATTGCAAATGAAAAATTATTCAATATTGCTAAAGGTTTGGAAAAAATGGCGTACTGATAGAATTATAAGAAAGGCTTAAATCAATCAGTGAAATGCAGGCGGTGTGTTAAAGCTCGTCGTCCGCATGCTAGTCTTTATTAAAAATATCCAAGAGAAAACTCTCGAAAATCGAAAGCCAAAGGATGTAGATCTTATCCTGACTGTTTTCGAAATAAACCCAGCTTTAGGAGATAAGTCTCCCAGCGGGCTAATAGCTTATGGTTCCCGAGGCTATTTCAACGTATGTGGCCTGCACACGCGTTTGGCTCAGTTTCACATTGTCTGTGTGAAATCAGACCTGATAGGTTTGTGACTATGCCCACTGTGTAAACCTACCTACAGGCCGAAGGTTGATCTTATTAATACAATTTTTCTGCATTGATAAATCGCTGAAGTCTGCATCGTTGTAGACAAGTTCGTTCCCGTGGATGGAAACCTTTAGGATCATAACTCAGAGTAACGGAACGAACTGCGGAATCTGTTTTTGTTGGCATCACCTTCTTTTTCAAGAATTTATATCCTACAGATGATTAAGTTGGTGTTGAAATAGATAAACGGACTTTTCACGACCGATTAGTTTTCACATAGTTTAGATTATATCAAGAAATAAATATATAGCTTCTTTAAATGTAATGACATATGACAGAGGGCCGGATCAGGACTAGCTCTTTTGAACATGTCTGGATTCCAATCATTAAACCTTCACATTTAGGTCTTCGCTCTGAAATGAACGTGGGGCAGTTGCCAGGCATTACGGTGCAGTTTCATATTTCACCGAAATCTTGATGGCCTTAAATGACCATATCTGTTAATAGGAAATGGACAGACACCAACCGGAACTGACAGTTATCATAAATCCAAGTTAAGACGCACGAAGAAAGCAAATGCAATGTAGGTACCTTTTATGGGTTTATATAAGATCAAAAGTGATTCATTTTCCAATGAAAGACATGTAAAGTGTTTTTCTCCCTTTAAGAAGATAAATAAAACCCAAAGGTATTGTGTTGTTATTGTATAGTTATACAAAGGCAAAGATAAGAAAATCGCCAACCCTTTCCGAAATCCACATCAGCATGTGTTAATTTATAAGTTAAACAATTTTACAATTTTACAAGAATTCAGTTTCGATAAAATAAGTAAAGATGAACTCATCCAGATAGAATTCAATTACCTGATGCAAAACTTTGCAAAATAAAAAAAAACAAAAAACAAAAAACAAAAAAACCAGATGATAATTTTAGAAATAAAGGGTTATTGACCTGAGTGTATGCTTATTTCGATAAGTCTCATTAATTCTTTAATATACTACTATTGTGAATCCTGATGGTATTGTAACTTGATAATTATTCCTAGCTATAGGTAGCGTCAGTCATGATTATCCACACTACCGCTAAAGACTTTGATGAAAATAAACATTATGCATCATTCAACCATTTACAGGTAATGATTAAGTCTCAACCGTCTGTTACACTTACGGATTAGTGTTTAGATAGTTTTCTTCATTATTAATATTTTCATTATATATTGTAAAGAATTGGTAAATGTTCATTATGACTTTTATTAATAACATAAAAGGCTCGTTGGAATAGTGTATGCATTTGGTTTATAAATGAATGCATCATCCCCATATGGTTTTACTGCATGTGGCGAGTATGAATTTATATTTAATACACGTATCGAGATATTATAGTCCTTTGTTCGCGAAACAATCAATATGCATTTCTGACACACGGTTACGTGCTAGTTTTATTTCGTATCGAACGCTCCCATACTTCATAGCGTGCAGGCCAGAGCGTATTGAAAGCAGCCATAAAAGTTTATACTTAGTAGGTAAAATTAATAATATATTTGTCAAATACATAATAACCCCAATTCAGCAGAAATTGAAAAAGAGCTATAAATAGGATTAGCTGGTCAAGTGTTGGCTTTTCGCTGCATGGTCTGCATATATCGCTGGTTTTTGTCAAGAGGCACCTGTGGATTTACATAAAACCGGATCATACACACTCAACAAAATGTAAACAAGCCATCAAACTGATAGAAGATTTATTACAACTTTGCTTTATTTTATAGCGTTGAAAGGTACCTTAGCCAATTTTAAATCTTGCCAATCGATACACTTAGATACATTGCATACCGATATTGACAGCGTATATCTATTTGAAGCCAAACTACCGGTTATTAAATTACATACATGTATATATATATATACAAAAATCCTACAGCTTTTCACGTACCATAATCTGTCCATCAGTCTAAGGTTTATCTGTTTTTCTCAATTCACATGATTTCGTACAATTCGCTCACATCGGCAAAATATTGTTGAAGATTACAATAGCTTCAAAATAAAAAGTCCATACATACTTAGTGATTTTAACAGCTAGTGAAGAAATAAATGTAACTTCTCATTGTACAGAACGTTAATTCAACAGTTCGTACACCAAAACGCATTTTATTCACATGTCAAAATCAGGAATATATCAAACGAGAATTTTACATAAAAATGTTTTAGTGTTTTATTCAGATCTATTATTACCTTTCATAAATTGAAAATCAGCAAAAGTGTTGAACGGAAAAGTGTTTTTTTTTTAATTTGGGCGGTGTTGTATATCGGATTGAAAGAAGGATGCATGTTTAGATAATTTGATCAAATAAATCAAAGGACCGATGCATTTTTGTACTGAGATCATGACTATGTACACGGTACAGTAGGCGAGTCATGTATGCTGAATTTAGTCTGCAAAACGTCTAAAGGTCTAAAGTACTCACTGACATTGATAATGACATTATTTTCTCGACCAGAGACACCAATTAAGTCCTCATGGCTTCTTTAATACGATGTATATTACTTAGGGAAGATGGTCTATATTATACATTTTGATTTCTAATTAGAAAACCGGAAAATGTTTTTCTTTTGTATATTGGCCGTCATTGAAGACGGACGTCAGTGACATATACTATAAGTAGTCGACTTTTCCTTCGAGAGGGCAATGTAAAATGTCAAAGAATACATAATAAAAACATATGCATAAACTAGACATTTGATTTGCAGTTACATGAAGCAGAATCGCGTTCGCTATGTCAGATATCTGATTGATGTGTCTGTGGAATGATTATAATTACCGATGAAGAAACCAAGAATTTTGATAGCATCATTATCCAGCCTTCTATGGACTGGAGATTACTGACGTTTCTCAACATAAAGTAAATTCTACTGTATGTAAATTAATGTAATTCCTGTAGACATTTAGTGATTTGGACTCATTATGAACCGGAAGAGAGATTCTTATGATAATATGTTTGCCAGTACACGTAATTCGAACAATACGAACATACACGGTGAAACCATGGTCATAAACAACCAAAAAACCTAATTGTGTATTCAAGTATTACAGCTTGCATTCCTTGGCTTTAAAAATTATATGCATTGTAGATATAAATGTTTTCGTTGCTTTAGTTAATGAAATGTTTTCATGTTAGAGGTTTTTCAATTAATGTATATACTGGACATATCGTTCGAAACAATTAATGCCACCTGTTTGAAACATAACTTTTCAAGGAAAAAACCCAACCGATATACATATTTGAACGTAAAAAAACTGGAATTGATTTTAAACAGATTTAAGCAGCTGAAAACGTATACAATATTATACCTATACATTCATTCACTGCACGTGGTTTTGGTAAAATAAGAACACTATCTTCAAACAAGAATGTTATTCTGATATTTATAGACTTTGATTCTTAATATACCACTGAATAAGTTGGTTAATGAGTAATTTCCTGTTAATTACACGGAAAATTAATATTGGTAAAAATGACACTTTGGTGTTTTGTGACACCATTCTGCATGCAGACATCCATTTTGGTTAAAAATGAGATATTTCTGGTACAATCCTGGTGTCCTTCCTTCCGGGAGACGTGCTACAAGAAGATAGTACGGGCAGATTCTCCAGTAATCTATTTTTATAGCAAATGGAAAGAAATACAATACGTTTGAAGACAATCCCTCCTCAGCCTAAATAAAACATTGTTTTCTGCTAGATTTGTTTGTGAAATCCACGAATCATCACGCATCACTTGCTTTAGCAATAAAGTCAGCATACATGCTGGTCCCGTTCTCTGTGTATGCAAGTGAAACCTTCCCAATGGTGTAACCGAACTTTCTTATTGCTACAGTATTTTAAGTAAAATGGATCCCATTTTCGCATGATAGACAAAACAACATTGTCTCGTAAATTTATTAATTCTTGTTCAAGATACGGGCATATAAATAATCAGAAAATACAATAATTCAAACAGAATTGTAGGGTTAATGATGTGAGGGTCACACACGCTGTAATTGTTACAGAATAATGAAATTTTATGGCTCAATAACATTAACAGTTAATTCCTTTAAGGTCGCATCAATCGTTTCTGTAAGACTAATTTGCTAATTCGCCATGGCTTAACTTTGCAAGGAACTCTTTCACCTTTCACTGTAATTGTATGGTTGTATGACGTCATAGTTGTATTGGAAAACCATGTTTGTGCGCAAGGATCCATATAACTTTCAAATATTATCATAACTGAATATGGATACATACTCAGATATCATTGTTTTAACATGGTGTATGAGATATAATTTTCATGACATATGTTCTTTTCTGGGTACTGTCCACCATTTATAACTAATAATCCTTTACTCATATATGTTTTAAGCTTGTTCTCCAAGCCTAGCTGTAGGTATGGTATGTGTTTGTATATCTTCAATGTTTATTTGAATAAAAAATGTTTTAAACTAATATTCCTAAAATTACCAAGAAATGGTTCATTATAAGACGTTATATTAATCAATCAAAATCAAATCTGGAGTTGTGTAATGATGGACCGAAAGTTTTTTTATGAAAATAGTTGCCATATACTGACCTTGTATATGTAAATAGGACGACGGTTTTGTCAGGAAACTACAATTTCTTTTTCATTTTAAAACATTGGTACGCCATTAGATACTCATATTGGTGAATATTACGTACACAAAATATTACCTCAAGGACCTGGTGTGACAGGACTTTACTACATGTATTAGAATACATCTTATTTGTACTTCACACATACCGTATTATAATGTGGAATTTCACGGGACATGAGGCAGGGTCATCAGTGCGTTTTATAGCCCCATATAGTTTCTACATTATTAAAGCATCAGTCCGACATATGTGTTACAGAGTTCATTACGTTCCTTATACATTTAATGTACTCAAAACCTTATCTGTCAGATCAACATCTGGCATAACAAAACCATAGTTTCCCGGATAGATGACATTTTCTTATCGTTCTCCGTCTGTGCTTATCCAGTTGCTATCGTACTAATGTTTAAAAGATTAAATTTTATGTATTGTACAGCAAAGTTTCGATAAGGTATCTGTCAATTTGAGTAATTTTGACAGTCCAGCACTGAGAATCTCTTCCGCAAGTATGTGGTTTTAAGATCAAATATGTTCAAAACATCATTATCTAGGTTTTATGCTATTTCCTCGTTTGAATGGATGCTGGTTTTTAAACTTTTAATGTTGATGATGCAAAGCTTTTATTTTTTAAGATAGAAAACTACCGTAAGAAGTTTCTATCTCAAGAGAACTTGATTAAGGACAATTAGTTTCAAGAAAGACTAGAAACCATATTGTGAACATGGAAAACTTTCCGGAAAAATGTATACTGCGAAGTCAAAGTTGCATAATTCCATCATGATATTTGAAGGAAATTGGGAAACGTAAAATATTGATATAATCATAAATACGGCTCTAATTACACTGTTATCAATTTAAAAGTGGTATAATGTTCTTCACGCTGTATGACATTATTGAAACTTACGAAAATAGGATGATAATGAAATTTTGAGGCGAATAAACATCTAAGGTCAATAATTATGAGCGTTCTCCGGTATCTTTGCCAATATCAGACATCGTAAAACATCTATTTGTGCAAGGCTCCTTGTGGAGTATCATGTATAACGTTTAAGTAATGTCTATTTTATTATATCAGTAACCATATTGAGCATATATCTCCACGAATAATTATTTTCTACCATAATGTATCACTTACGGTGACACAGGACATGTTAGACGTAACAAAATAAAGATGTTTCACTAACTTACTTAACACGATGAGAGATTCCCAGGACAGCCATCTCAGCTTTGCGGATGACCTCGGGTTTTAGCCTGGAGAGTATCTCCCTAACCATTTCTGGCATGTTTCATATTTGTCAGATGCTGTTTGTACTCGTTAAGATACATGATCAAATGTAAGGGTAATCATATATGATCAAATGTAAGGGTAATCATATATGACCAAATAAGGGCAATATGACGAACAAGCGATTGTTTATGAGAAACCTGATGAAGCAGTTACGTGAATTATCATATCCCTACTTGCATAACATCATGTATATCAAGTTATATAAAGCGAAATATTTTTAATAAA
This sequence comes from Argopecten irradians, assembly GCF_041381155.1. Classification (NCBI taxonomy): domain Eukaryota; kingdom Metazoa; phylum Mollusca; class Bivalvia; order Pectinida; family Pectinidae; genus Argopecten; species Argopecten irradians. The sequence goes on along the minus strand of NC_091143.1, from coordinate 26,917,363 downwards.
TGTCTTAAATGATATATTTAAACGTTGTGTATAGTCATAAGGACCTCGTATCAAACATATTTGATATCAGTATTTAGTTTGTACCAGATATGCAAATCCATTGATTACCCAAGGTTGATTTAAAAGGTTGGTTAGTAGTCGGCTTAAACAGATATAGATCCAAATTTCCAAAACATTTTGCATTCCTCCTCTCTGTTGACGAATTGAGATGTGTAATATACTATAAAGTGATTTCAAAAACATACACCGGCCTTCAGAACTTTTTGGAGGTAGTGCATTTCTATCGCGTTTAATAAAACTTGTTTGTGGAGCAATATCTTTCCCGATCGAGGGATGGGTGTAAACATTACTTATTAAGAATAATAGAAGGACGATCCATATAATTATATAATGATGAACTTTGCGATTAATTTTTATATCGTAAATAAAAGAAAATTATATTTATCTTCATAATCTAAAGTAGTTATCTGTGCATGTTTCATTATAGGTAAAAAGTGTCGTTTTCACATTTTACGAGTAAAACATTTCAAGACACTTTAAAGTCATAGATGCGTGTGTAAGTCCGTCTTTATTTCTTTTATTGAGGATCTCGCTTGACTCGTTTTGAACTGTGTGGGAGATTATTTAAGCTGAGAAATGTCTAAAAACTATTGACTGTTGATAGGAGCAATATTGGTGGGATTAATTTCCACAGTTCCTTGATCTCTCCAGCTATACTAACCGGTGTAGTGTTTCAGCACTGTCGATCATTCTACTGCTATAATATCATTTCCTCAGCAGTAATACTACACCAGCCAGCGCTGCCATTTGTGTTGGAATGGAGGAATCTGTTGATGTTAGAGAGCTTGTGATTCTTTTACGACGAATGATTTGTTCAATACTGGCATAGAAGCCAATGTAAACAGAACGCAATGCCACAGAGTTATGGGTCTCCGATTTGTTTTACGGCTATGTTATTATTCTAAATCACTAGATGCCAGGGGGTAATATTGTGAAGGTCATGTGGAAATATTGATACAAAAAGATGAATAAGATAGAAATATATTGGTAAGCTGTTTTGATTTTGTGACTTCAAGGGTATAAGAGCGTGTGTTCTTGTAAAGAGTATACACCTAGAAAATGAGGAAGTATGCACTATTCTGGATTTGCATATTGCAGAGTTATCTTCTCTTTAGGTTATTTATTAATTGTGAAGACATAAAGTGTTTGCAAGCACAAGTTCTTATAGTTGAGTTAAAATACATGAGATTTGCCTAAAAATAATGATGTCACAATCTACCCGCAAGGGAGGTAAGCCCGCAACATGCTAAGAGGGAATTATTACCGGTGCTACGTTGAAAGCTAAGAAATGAAATGATTAATAGATAAATTTATGGTGAAGAGAGGTCTTTAGGGTTACAGAATTACAACTACATATCAGAGATTTATTCTGCATTATATATCTACGAGTTGCTTGAGGAAACAGATAGTTTAGTTGTCTAGGAAATAACATATTTTTATAAGATTTCAAAATAATGATACGGTGGTTCAAATTATATACAAGGAAGGACTATTTTCAATTTAAAAGTATTAATAATATTGTGGTTTTATGCTATGTCACTAGGTTCATTCGCTGCGGTTGGTGTTGAGAAGTATAATCCAATATATTATGCATATGGATATTTATCTCAATAAACATAAACACTTGTCGAACTCTCTTCAGTTTGTTTCATAATATATACATTGGTGTCAGTCATGTTTAAAATTATAACATTCTTATGAATGTTCCGCTTATTTAAATCAGTAATTGCTCTATGATTGACCACAAGATGACGCGTTTACCTTCAATCTTTCAGATAGGATTATAAATGAATGTTTAAGGTACTTTTAAGTCTTGCTCGTCAGAGCTGTGTGGTTTTCATTGACATCAAACATACATAAAACATCACAAAATAGGTAACCAGAAACTAAATTTGAAAACAACATCTTATTAAATAACCTCAATGACATTCACATATCCAAAAATAATTAACTAAATACGTAGATAATTATATAATGGAAAACCTATTGCGATTTGGAAAATGGAAGGCATTTTCTTAATCGACAAATACATGGAAATTATATATAATAATATGTTTACGTTGCAAATTGTTCTTCAATTTGATATGTCAAATGATTTCCTAATTAATAAAGTCATTTTGAAAGTTACAAGGAAACCGGAGTAAAATAAAACATTAGCTTGAACCTAGTACATTTGTTCAGGGCAGAGTTAGCAGTTTATTATTTATAATTATCAGTGATGTACGGCAATTTGAATAATCTCAATTAAGATGAAGTTACCATTTCCTCTGCCTAGCCATTTATCAGATCTAGTTTTTAATCAAATGTGTTTCGTATGCTATTGAAATTCGCAACATTCACAATGATATTACGACTTAAAGTGAAATTCTATATGATGGTATAATTAAATATTTTTTATCATTGATGTGAAAGTTGATTTCATTTAATAACGCTGATGTTTTTAAGATTGAATTAAGTTTTAAATTAGGTTGAAATATGATATAAGAGGGCTGTTAAACCCCTTACAAAGTGCCAGATACCCATTACACTTCAGCAGATCATGTATATACGCACATATTATAAGAATTTGTGGATGACGATAAAATAATTAATTACAGCTAATTAATTGTGTTATTGAAACGGTTTTTTAAAAGAAAACTTATCTATCGGACTATAGTATATGCATTTAAGAATTCAGCTGAACGAGTGTCATATTGTATAACGACAAAGTCTTGTATACTAAAGAGAAAAAATCATTGACAAATATTACTCGGTCAACAATTATATTGCCTCAATATCACTCAAAGATGTTCTACTATAATGATGTTAAAACGTATCCCGTACAATCTCACACTCCCTCATTCAGCTTACATTCATTCTCCTTCTTTAAGAACTGTAGTTTTGACCCAGATGACGACATTCTCGGTGACTCCTCACTTTAAGGAACAGAACACAATTGAATGAGGTCGTATGTCGTTCATTGTCAAGGTCCAACGAAGCGAGACATCGTCGTATGTAAATTTCATGTTCATCACTACAAAGGTATCTCATTCATTATCGATGAATGCGGAAAAAACTACGATATTTATATCACATGACTGATATTATGAATCACGTGGTTTGATGTGACGTTTATTTTTAATTGTGATATCGAATGGCTGTCCTAAGCTTACAATATTCGTTGACGTTTACATGTAAACGTTTAACTTAAATGTTTTCGATAGCTGTTTTCTATTCTTAACATGGTAATGCTATTGGTAAGCTAAATATCAATATCATAGGCCAGTCTTACCGTCCGTGTGCTGAGAAACTGGCTGAAATTTCCATGTAGCTGTCTATAACGAAACCAAAAGAGTTACACCAAAGGTCATGACGGACTTTTTTGTGAGTTATGATATTGTTCTCCCGTTACCCTGAAAATTCCTATGCATCAAAATGTTTCATAAAAAATCTGGTTTTGATATTTTGCCAATTAATTTCGAATGTATGCGAGAGAACCACGATGATATATCAATAACTGATTTTACCGCCTGGCGTGTATTTTCACCGATCTCGGATCGCAATATCAGCCTGGAAAATGGTTGCAGCTGTGAGCACATATTTATATTGTATCTCAGCATTACTAGGCGAAGGACAATTGAAATTAAACTCTTTGTTGATGTTTTTCTAAGTTACATTTATGAGAAGTACATCGTTTGCATGAGTTTCTATGTAGTTTAATATAAGTTATTTCACTTGGATATATTTTAGATGTCGCGGTTCGCGAATTTTGTTATGTGAATTATTAAAAAAATGTATCCAAATATTGAAACTTCGATTCACTACAATTTAATTTCATAGTTTTATGTCCAAATCGCAAAATTAACGGTTGAAGCTAAATCATGGAAAATATAAAGGTATGAACATCTTTAGTTATGGAACTGAGAACAAAGTAAAATCGGTTCATTCACATCAAGGCATGCATCTCAAACCAAGCAAGCAGACCTCACTCAAGACGACCACACATAAGACACACGGAAGAGAAGAGGTATTTGATGCAGTTTACATTGCAATATTGAAATGTAGCTTAAATGCGTGTATCGTGGACATCTTTAGAGGAACAGTGGAAAGCGACTCCCATATTCCCTTGGGTTAGGATCTATCTATGTTTGAAAAATAACAACGTAAACACACGAAAACATTTTCATTAAAAAGCAAAACTCGGAAAAGCATTGTATGTAAGGAACAACAATGAACTGCACTTGCTGTTGCTGTCCCAGGGGCACAAGTAATTACTTTAGTAAAAGTCATGCGTGAAAAGCTCTTTTATGTAGATTTTAGTAAAACATCTTACATTCTGTTAAGCGTTATGCCTGTGGATCTCCAGACAAACTCATTAGTCTGCGTTTTATTTCATTTTTTTTTACAAAATCAACACTACGTGAACGACTTTTTCGTTCGGACAATAAAGATAACATTTATAAATGGTTTTTTTTAAATATAATTATGTATGCACATACCCATGGTCTAGCCTATTGTCTGATTATCAGTGAGTTTTTAATTTCACGTTTCTACGCAAGTATGCATCCGGACGTTAAACGAAATACTTAATAAAACATGCATGACTTAAAACTGTGACCAACAAATTACAGTTACATGTTAAACGGTGTCCATTTTACAATGTTTAACTGATGTAGTACTCATCTGGTTTATTTTCTTTCGCACTCATTGTGATACACTAATACTGTTTGATATTTTACTTCAATGATCGTTAACTTTGAACTTATCTATTAAACCATTTCGTCAGAAGATTTTGTCACATAGCTATCTTTGTAAATTTCTTTAACAATATAACCACAAAATAATTTGACCTCAAAGCCATTATGGATTATTGTCTCGGACATCCCAATTGCCCCAACATGTTCTCTGATTGAAAAAGTCTATGATATAAGCCATATGCATTCCCATGCCATGTTCTGTAAGCTGTAACATCATATGTGGAACTGTGGGAACATGAGGTCATACTGACGTCATACTGAGCTTACATTTCGGTTTTGACCGAAATCAACATCATCATAAGCACAAGGCGGTACAGTGTTTATACAGCATCACGTACATTATCTGATGAATCTATTATGTTCACACACTGTAGGTATTTGATCATTTCTTTTCTTGGTGAAGTGTTTACTTACATATATCATACCATATAATATATTGGAATAAAATGAATATTTCACTAACATAACGATCAACTTTCAACGAAATTTGTTTTTTTATATCGCTTCTAGATCAGATGGATTAAAGCGCGTTTTATCCTTATGATTTTTATCATAGCCATTTTGTCCAATGAATCTGCCCACGCTCATAGATTGATTTATTCTTTTCAATGATAGCAGTGTGCTGAAAGCTCTATAAAGATAAAAAAGAGTATATTCATAAAGTAATCATGGGATTTGGGGTAGTACAATCGTTTCTTACTGATGGTAAATCCTGGTATTAAGACTAAATAAATACAGTCCTGATTAGAAGTATGATAAAACTTATCACTACTGGCCGATTCTTCCTCAAACAGAACATGATATTAACTATGTATGCTTTATGGGTTTCCTCATAATGTAGACGGTGCTCTATCACTGTTGATACTTTTACAGGAATTATCTCGCCAAAGCTTTGTCAACTTTGCTAGAAATAATTTTGTTTTCTCCACATCTTAAATAAAATCTTGGCATTTTAAGCAACGTATGGAGGGTATAAGTCGGAACGTGTTTTTTCAATGAATACAATTATTCAAATATTCAGCCTCCATTTCATAATGTTCTATATAAAATGCATTATTGTGGGTTATTTAGCGATATTTAGTCAAGTTGACTATTTTTGAGCTTTTTGGGTCTGGGCTTGTTCACTACATCATAAAACACAGCTTTACATATACACACCACCACGCAAGGCTAGCCCATCTGTCCTGTTACACATTATTTCTCAATTTGATGGGTAATTAACAGATCTTTGGAGATATGAACTTTCTACTCAGTCTAGTTCTTCAACAGAAAAGAGAACACGTAATGATATCTGGCACTATAGCACCTTTTCGTCGATGGGAGTCAAAACAGGTGTACATTTGAAGCAATTATTGCAATTCAAATGGCTATTCGTCAAGAGAAAATGTCCAATTTAGATTTCTTTATGTTCGAATAAAACAAGAATTCCTTACAATAAATATAATTTTCTCATAAAATCTTTCTTCATGTCTTTTTTCATTTTCATTTCGGTTATACGATATCCGTATACGATTCCCCTTAATAGTCCTCGCTGGACAGTGATGCTGATTGGGTATGACAGTGGCCGGTCATCACGGCTATTGTCCGTTCAGAGGTACGTGTTAATATCACTACATGTTTACCGTCCAGCTCAGTTATGTTAATATAAACTGACCACCCTTTTAAGAAACCATGTCTGTCAGCGAGTATATATGAACTGTCAGGCTGAACGCCAGCTTTCGACATTATGATAACGGTATCCATATGAGCGATACTAGTTGGGGAAATGCACGGTACTGAGGAATGTATTTTGAAGAAAGCAAACAAAACGTGATACCAAGAAACAAATGATATGACTGTGTTCACAATTGGAAAATCAACAAACTTTCACGCTTCCACAAATTCTCCAAGAAGGGTTTTACAAATCAATTATGCCTCTGTTCTAGCTACACTTTTATTTTATTCGTAGTTTACATGCTTATAAGGTTGCAGTGTAATCAAACTTTTCATTACTGTATTCTAGAAAGACAATAGTTCCTTAGGTGCACATTGTGTTTGATTAAACGTCACTCGCGACGCGTTCGTTTCCTGTTGTTTGCCATCGATTTTTGGATTGGTTATTGTGTGATTTAGAAATAAAAGGAATATATGGAAATACAAAATGTAGTAGCGTAAAATATGTAGATATTATCATAATTCGTGTAATACTACGGTTTGGTCAGTGGCGAAAAGGGTTGTTGAAAGGTCATTTATGATATTTGATTACATCTCAATCGTACACGGAATTATTTTGTGTGGTGTTTTAAGTTTTAGATCCTACATATATCAACAGTCAGGTCACGTATCAGGTTTGTTGTCATTACCTGGTAAATCTTCCACATGAGATTCGAATCTAGAACTAAATCGGCACAATAAACATAATTAGTAGGTCTTATCATAATATTTTCTGACGAAAAAACTAAATAAATGCCCTCTTGAGACTTATATCCCTAACCGAGGTTATATAAGAATGGTAATCCGTACATATTTCAATAGCAAAATGGAAGGCAATAAGTATAAAAATATATATTGAAGTTAACAGGAATTTAAAGATCAAGAGAAACGCTTATACGTGAATTAAGTAAGGAGTTAAAATGTTTGTACAGAGTGCTATTAAGGTTGTGCCACACAGCTAGGTGGCTTCAAAATATCTGTATGCATTTTTGCACGGTTCATTCGGGTTTGCCAAGTGAATTAGGTTTTAATTTGATTAGTCAATTTACTTGGGTGTTTTGAATCAAAGTTTTTCATGCAAGTAATTTAGTGTGTTTTTATCGTCTAAGTTAAATGAGATTTAGAAGAGATATTTTCATTTATTTCTAAATGAAGTTATTTATATAAATGCATGACCCTGACGTACTCATTACCGGGGCCCAATAAAAGGGCAACCGAATGTAATTAACTACAGCTACTGTTACAGCAAGCGTTGACACTATAATTAGCTCACTAGATATATATGGATAGTTGCTGTCAGTGTATATTATGACTTTACATCCGTTACTATCTATTTCATGAGGTCTTTGCCATTCATGTTAAAAATTTCCGTCCCATAGGATGATTATTTTGCGAGTTTTTACGACTACCAAAACATCCCCTTCGACCTCTCTGCCTGTGGACAATAATTGGCGTCGGTTTCCTGCAGCCTGACTGTATAGCTTAACGGCAACCTCTTCTTATTTCAGTCAACTACAATTTTCAGTACAAACGCGGAAATTCAGCCATGCGTTCGTATGTCTACCTCCACATAGCTTTATTCGTAACAAAAGTGACCTTATTGTGAGTTTACACGTCGTATTTCTACGATTAAATTGCAACTTAACTTTGTGAAAGGTTTCTGGTACAGTCGGGCAACTGAGCTCAATATATATTGTAAATCATCATGATTTGTGTCTTACTTTCAATATCGTGTACAAATATACGTGGTTCGTAGAATATTTGGTAAAGATTGAAGATCCCACATACATCATAGTTTTTTCTGGAAAGTACAGGGGCGAGATTCACATTGACTATGACAGGATAACTATCTGAGAGAACCACATGGCCAACAAGGAACTTTGATGGACAATATTTTTAATTTTGAAATATATATAATTTGACAAACTGAAATAAATACAGTATAACTTGTCTAAACCGGATGTGAACGGGACCAGTCTATTTGTTCGGTTTATACAGGTGTCCGGTTTATAAAGGATAGAACCTTATCACAATATGTTCACATGGAAATCATCAGAAGATTTTTTTTATTACAGCACAAACAATTATTCTCACATATGTACATGGTAGAACACAGAATTCCATCCTACGTTTTCTGAGGTATACATGTACGATCCATTTCTCTGTGTGTGCTACATTCAAATGAACTCTCAGAAGTTATGTGTATGTTTTATTGTTAGAATTGACCGTGAAAAGTATTCACAAATACAATGTACATGTAACAAAACCGTCGAATGAAAAGTGAAAAGTTGTCACTATCTAGCCCTTAGTATACCGGTACAGGTAAATCCCCTTAGGCGCCTCATGATCAGTCCCATGTTGTGAAAACATTGCTGCCGGTTTGCCCAAGTTAATTTTACAAAGAAAGGTATAGTAACATTACCTAGACAGTTCCGGTTTTCAGAGTAGACAGGTTCCGGATTATGCAGGTTTTGGGTACAATAGTTTATTAAGAAATTTGCCGGGACCAAACAAATTAATCGGTATAGACAAGTTTCCGGTTTATACAGGGTTCGGTTTAGACAAGTTATACTGTAACATTTATTTCTCGATACCGTGTAAGAGACATTGAAAGCATCACTATAGTCTATGAAATCATTTAAATATTCATCTACAGAAAAGCTTTTTTTTTCTGAGAGAATGCCATAAAGCTAATTATTTTCGCCTTAAATGTGGGAAGATTACCATAAATGCATTATGATCGCGCAATGCTTTTTTATTGTGGAAGCTTAATTCGTCCTAGGGATATAGAAAGTATTGACATTTTTATAAATGTGATGACATATACACTTCTTTTTAAGCCTTTTAAGATCCATTTAGCGGATTTATATAGAAAGTCTGACATTAGGATTACAGTTTACCAAGTTTGATGAGATTTGTTGACTTAATGTCATACACTTTACCAACTCTTCGCTCTTAATGGGAACATTTCTCTAACCTTCAAATAGGATGTGTAGGTTTAACTAACTATGTGACGAAATGTGATATAGTGTAAATATCTATATTTTGACATTTTGACACAAAAATATGAAATATGAAAATGACTCGAGACTCTTCGATAGTAAGTTATGATGTTTTGCAGCTTAAGTAAAGCATAGAATGCATGTACACAATAGTAAAATAAATAGTTATCATAAAAGAAATATAATTTGAAATTAATAAAAATGAAGATTTTGCGTTTGAAATTCTATTAAAGCGACAGTGGATCCAGATATCACATGTACATTTTGTATCTTTAACGAAAATAATTTGCTTATCGTTTTGTATGTATTTATACTTGTTTATTTTTATTGTCTTGTTTAAATTACAAAACAAAACAGCGCTGGCATCTGCCACGTGCTATACGTTTTGAATCTGGCATCTCCATTTTCTAATTCCCAAAATATGTGTCTATCTTTTATAGCTTTGGAAATATCCAAAGAATTTCCTTGGATTCTTGTTATTGGCCTTTGAACCGTATGAGACCTTGGGATGAGCATATGGCGTAATCGAGGTGGCGAAAACTCGCAGAGATAGAGCATAGCGCCCTCTGGTGGGAAGTCATTACGCCATAATAATGCAAGGCAATGTGCTAACGTTTAGGTCTCTGATCTCATTATAGAAATAGAATTAAAGACATTCTCTTATTTTTAAGCACTTTAATCGGGATGAGATTTATCTGCACTTCCCTACCTTCTTGATTTATTCGAAACAGGACAGAAAGGAATCATGTTGTTTTAATACTGATCACGATGTTTGCAAGATTTAAAACATAACATAATTGTATCTACCGAGGTAGAAGCATAAAATAGATGAGAGCTGGATGCAGAATGAGAAATATAGGCAAAATTAATGTAATTTTATACAAATGATAAACTTACTGGGTAAATATACCGAAAAGCTGGTTTTAAACTCTATTATAAAAAAAACCTTGGTTGTAAGCAAATCTAATTAACCCATTTACTTTTCTTGTGTAATTTGTAATTGAAGTCTTAAAACAATATTACATTATTATGTTGAAATATTTGTTCTGTATTGCAAACATTTTACACTGTAAAACATGTATAACCTATCACGTTCCAACCACGTAAATGTTTTATTGTGGTGTAAAGAGAATGGTGATATCTATAAAAAAACAAATGAACATTACTTTTGTTGACATATTCAGGCCTACGTGAATCTGTGACTAGCATATTGTTGTTTTAACAGCTCTCGGGTTTCTAGGAATAGCTTGTTAGGATAGATGGTAGGCATTTCTTGAAGGTCGGATGGTTTCTGCAGTGTACTCCTTATTTACAACATCAAAGAAATTAGCCCTTTACAAGCGAGTAATAAAACGTTACATACAAACAAACTGAAAATGATAACATATATTAACTCATAGGAACAATCAAGGTCTTCTTACAGACGATGCGCAGTTTTCTCTGCCCTCTCTGACCCGGCAACATGCGGTGAAGATGATAAATATATTATCAACAGTCGCACGAGCAGACCGTGATCATCAATATCCCCTGGAAGAAATAAGTCTGGAAAATGTCAATTTCAGCATGCAAGTTATTAATCAACTCCTTTAATGCTCATATTTTAAAACGAATTTCAAAAACAGTGCAGTTAACAGTGCTTCCAGCTAAAGTTGAGCTGAGGTTCAAAACTTAAAAATTGCGGATAATTGTTGAAAGGATTCGTCCTTGTGAAAATTTACGAACCTTTATATTAAGAATCTAAATTTTTCATATTAATAAACAAATTTTGATATAAAAACGTAAATTATTAAATTTAAGGCATTTATCATTTGGATCGATTTATACAACTATAGGAACGATCAAAATAGGTTCTGAAAATTACAAAATAATGCAATGCTTGCAAAACTACAACTTAAAGGACAACAAAACAACAACATTTCTTTCATTTGCTGATTTTCGCGCTTTTCTGCCCTTAATTTGGCTACAATCTTAGACCGAAATTTCCCATAGGATCCAGTACACAGTCATCTATTTTCCACTTCTATCGCATATGTCGACACTTCTTTTCTAATCAATCTCGCCTATATGCAAATGTTCGCGAGTGGTAATATAATTTATCAGATTGAATTTAACTTGTCATATTTCTATAAAACTGTGATGCCTTCTTTCGGTTCAGTAGTGTTTAAACATGTGCTGCATGAGCGGTATTATATTATATATTTTCGACCAAAGTAGAAGGAATTACAAACCGGACAACTTACCATGGGAAGTTGTACAGTATGTAGCTAACCTGCTGGTTTGTTTAATAAGTAGGGTACAGCACGGAGATTATGGAAAATATCTTAAAGACGTACCGAACAACCCTTGATTGTATATAAATAGATAGGTGTAATGATAACATACACATAACATCCACACACACAAAAATATTTATGTATTTATTTATTTATTTGTGTCACAAGAGTAAATTCACCTCATTGAATGTGCATAATTTTTACACCGAATACATTTACTTTTTTTTTTGGCCCACCATCATCAGATGGCGCCAAGATCCCTCTGGGATTCCTTGTATCATTTTAATGAATATCATAAAAAGATGCAGTACATAGAAAGTTTCTCGTAGATATAGTTTATTTGTAGATTTGCTCTGGGAAATAAACTTTCAAATAACGGAAGTGTCATATGTGGCCCTTGCAGAATGCCAGGATATCTTATATCACATCTTAACACATGTTTTCTTAAAAGAACATAAAGATTTAGAACTATGCATATATTTTTCGTTTTAGCTCGTCTCTCCAAGAGAGAGCGGCTTATGGGATCACCCTGGCGTCGGGGTTGGTTGTGAAATTTTGTATTCCGTATTAACTGGCATTGCTCTCTAAATTAAGATATTATTTTAATTATTGTAATGGGTATAGACATTTCTAATTGAAAAAAGAAAAATGCTGGATTTTTTTTTAGAATTTTCAGAGGCTCGATGGGTCAGAATGTGTCTGCAAACTCGATAATGCTCTTTTTTCATATAAAGCTACTAAAGCCGCGCTTTGATGGCTGTTCTCAAAACAGGTAACAGTTTTAATAACTGATCCCTCTTATGGTCTTTATTATGGTCCATATGTCTTTATTTCATAATTTTGGTTGATAACATACTATGATATTTTACAATGTTAATGTTTGATACTATTGCAAAGAACTATATTAAGCTCAACTCCTTACATCTACGAATTTAAATTAGAACATAGTAAGATCAGGACACTTGTTTCATGGTATACTGTACAGTAGTGACCGTCAAAGGATGAAAACCATGACCAACGACAATTATGTACACATTTAGTCACATTTATTTAGAAATATAGATTTTTCTCGTAATATGAAAATACAGTAATGACGGGAAAAGATAGTGATGTGGAAGGAATTGTGTTGTGTAAAACTAGTTTGATATAACAAGTTTATTCCTATTGATTATTGCCTGAAAAGAAGTATTGTCTGGATATAGCTATACTTCTGAAATTATCATCTAGGTCTAATACAATGTGCTTTTGTTTGGAGAACGTTCGGAAACATTTGGAAATCCCGATATCTGGCCCAAAACATATTTGTATCATACCGTGTTGACCATTTCATGAGTTTTTGTCCGTGTTATCAATTTGTACCATTCTTTGTCCTCTATCGCCATGTCTGTCCCTTGAGATCATGGATTACATATGTACAAAAAGGGAAGTTGTCAACGCAATAATTACAAATGGACGCCCAATATTGTCTGCATACGGAATCCATGATCAGGACCCGATTGAAGGTCGGCAATATTTTGAATGAAATAGTTTATTTTTATTTCTCATGCGTCTCAATTTTGGTTTCAACATTTATTTCTATTCGGAATATATCGTAGTAAAATGATAGATGTTATATATTAATCGTATCCCATATTTTCATACTGAAAATTAATCCGCCCCCTGCTTTTTGTTTCATGGATTGTGATGTCACGTATTTACCATCACAACATTATTTTTGTCAGAGAAAACGACGTATTTCTCACGTTTTTATCACGAAAAATGACGTTTCAATCAATGCCTCCCCACAATGGCAGATATCTCGCAATGTGCAAATAAAGATTATTCATTTAAATACTTTGATAAGTATTTTAATAGCTATCCATGTATCTGTAACTATCTATTTATATTTCGTTTGATTGGGCTATGTTCATATGAAGTAATAGTTACATTTGATTTCATATCGTTTAACGGAGTATTACTTACTTTGGTTAAAGGTCTAAAAACATGCTATTCGCTGACACTTTTAACACTCACCGACAAAAGCTAATATGGAAGTCATTAAAGAAAAAGGATAAAACGTAGCGTGCTTGTCTTTCCTTGGTAGTCTACAATATATGTAACTCTTCAATGCTGACACCAGTCAAGTCGTCCTATCCCAAATGATAGATTGTTTTACTGGTATCATCAGGTATTAAATCAGAATTTATTCGACAAAGCGTACATTTTGAAATGATAATATTCAATATCTACACCATAACTTTGTCAAACGATAGTGAACCTATCAGAGAGCCGTCATCTTTGATTTATCTCTGATGACGCCCAGTTTTTATACACACATATATCTATCATTTCTATGGGACTAGCTGGAGTTCTCTGTTGTCTATATTTACATATTTACGTCACCTTATCTAGCACTCTGATCAAACTTTAGGCCACATGGATAGCAAGGTAAATTAAAAGTGTTCTAACACATTGTATTATTATCAATAAATCACTTTTAACTAATCTGTTTAGGTATGTTTTGTACACTTAGGATGATAAGTATAACAGGTTCACTTTAAATTACTTCAATTAACCGAAATTTGCTATTAACCGAATTTTTTTATCATGTTGAAAACATCTTTATCTGGAAAAACCAAATCGCAATTTGCAAGCTACTAAAATAAACGCCGTCCCGAATTCATTGATGAATAATGTTAACATTTCAGCTTGAAATGGAAAAACATTTCACAAAGTCATTAATTCTTGCTTTGTGACGACCATGATCATGCGGAATGATTTTGTTCGGCAATAAAATCGAAAGTTAGGGATCATCAGAGTATCCCTATCTCGTTATTTCAGACAAGGTGTAATTGGTCCGGGGTGAAGAGTTCGCAGTCAAGATTAACACGCAATTCTACGTCGTGATATCGTCAATGTTTATTTTAACTCCAAACATTGCTTTGTTTTAATGAAAATGCATTGACATTTTTTTTATTGGGAATGACTTTATAATATGTATTGATGTTGGATAGGAATAGTTTTACCTTTGTGTACTAATGAAGATGTCTCTCTGAAACATTCCTGTGTAGAGCAAAGACTCCATTGTTGTTTACAAAGGAAACTGACACGAGAGGGGGAAATGGCTTCAAAAAGAAAACGGGATTGAGATGATGTGGTGATAGGGAATGCGAAGGATCTTGTGGTGACTATTCAGTTTCATGATATTTACTTACAACATATGACTTTTGCTTATAAGAGTATGATAGTACTGGGTTTTGTTGTTGAAATCTACTGGTGTAACGCTCAATCTTAGACGAAAAGTCTTTCAAAAGAAAACTGAGAGGGAGATTTGTCTTCAAAAAATAAACGTATGAGATAGTTTGGGATAATATGGTGATGAGATGGTAGGGTGAGCGACCTTTTGAGCCTCCTTCTTATTGAAGGTTGCTGCACTTCTTCATGCTGCATTGTAATCCGGATTCGCTATATTCATTTGCAACAAATTTCTATTGCTTATAATGGTATGATAGTACTGTGTTTTGTTGTTCTGAAGGTCAAACTGTCATTTGTCTGTGTCCAGTTGTTGATCCACGATTAAACAGCAATACTGGACACACGTTCTCGTGTAGCTCTAGACTAGACAAAACGGAAATAGCTTGTAACGTGGTTAGCTTTGAGTCCTAACCAAGGCCTCTCGTGACTACAATTGGTTAATTAAGATCCTCAGGGACTCGTACAAACTCCATATGAGATTATCTCCAATACATTTAGGTATAGGGCCCTTGATTAATGCAGAATTAAATGCTACACTCTAGATGGCACATGTAAATACATACACGACTATTCATTGTAATAGACTATTGGTTACCATGTTCAATCGTTAATTCCATTCTGGCTTTACCAATTCATTGTGTATAGCGTCCAATAGCCACGCGTTGGAAAGTATGTTTCAGCAAAACGATAGTCACTAGAGACACTTTCACAGCAATAAGGGATACAACACGTGCTCTCGTGCTCACATAACCAACCTGGATTACTGTTTGTGATTTGTGATAAATTCATTCGCGTCAAAATGGGAAATTTGAACAGCCTGGTAAGTGGTATCTGTTTTAAGCAGTTTTACTTCATTTTCATTCTTGAGAAGAGTTACGTATTTTTGTAGTTACTTGGTGTTATTTCTTTCATACAATTCAATGAATTTGATAATGCTATCTGATGTGATGCTTTTTGTATAAAATTGCCTTAAATTTTTAACGCGATTTCATTTCATTAATAAATATTCAATGATTGTGTTGTTGATTTATTTTCTATTTATGATATTGGTGACGAAATGTTTTGAATCACATAATGTTCCTAATTGGGAAAATAATATACGAAAAGTGTTGACACATCAATAAGCTGCACTTTGATGGATACCATAAGGCAAAACATGGCATCTCACCATAAGGCACAATCCTCACCATAAGGCACAATCCTCACCATAAGGCACAATCCTTCCTACTCCAATGCTAATGCTGTGTTTGTGGTATCATGCTTTATGGTAATGTAACATAAAACTTCATATCATGCAATGATATAGAGTAGACCATGCAGTCACTTATGATGATTTCTTTTCTCTTTGAAGAATTTGTCATTGCATCATGTTTATATTTTACATGTTATTTAAATATGTTACTACAATATGTGCTATTATTCATTCCTTCGTATCACGACGGTACACTGGCAACTTTTCTTCACGTGCATGCTCAGCATAAAGGGAGTGAGACGACTGTTTTTCACTTGTCAGTAAAATGTGACCCGGTTATTTCCATTTACGAAGTATGTTATACCAAAAAATTAGGTCAATATAGATTAGTCTTATGAAAAAGTATTTCAACATAGATATACATAATGTATTGATTATCGAACGATCGTCTTATAAAAAGTCATTGATGATTTGTTTTCTTTTTTAACACCCCTGCTCAGTTTATCGCCCTATGTTGAGATTTTGACTTAACTTGCTTTAAGTTAAATAAAAGACGCCTCACCATACGTGACAAATGGTCCTACACATGTATTTCCTTGTTCATTTCTTTATAATTTAGATAATTTAAATTTGATTTTTTTTAAAACACTTTACGTAAAATGTTAGGTTATTACGTAATTATATTAATTTTCTTTGTTGTTTATTACAGTTGGGAAAGGCTGTGCTACAAATTACTTCGTTTTTTCTAATGAATGAGATAAATCATCATTAGATGTTTTAAAGGGACCGTTTTTAAATCCCATTAGCAAATTTAAAAAAGTTCATTTGAATAGCTGGACACCTGTGTTTCCAATACTTCTTGACAAGTTAACAAGCAGTTTTGAATAAATTTTAGCTTTTTAGAATCAATTTCCGTGTGTAATTAAAACAGATTTATGTCCTTTGTTTTTCAAATTTCCAAACTTCCGTGAGAACGGGAAACAGCTGCTGTAAATTGCAAGGATTTGTCCGGTATGTTCGGTTGTCACACCAACCCAACCCCTGCCCACGCACCCGGAAAATTAATGGTTTATCAGAATATCTGGTTGTAACACAAGCCGAACCCCTGCCAACACTCCCGCAAATTTAATGGCTTATCGGTATGTCTGGTTGTAACACCAGTCAAACCCCTGTCAACACTCCCGCAAATTTAATGGCTTATCGGTATGTCTGGTTGTAACACCAGTCAAACCCCTGTCCACACTCCCAGAAATTTGATGGTTTATCGATATATCTGGTTGTAACACCAGCCAAACCCCTGCCCACACTCCCGGAAATTTAATGGTTTATCAGAATGTCTGGTTGTAACACCAGCCCAACCCCTGTCCACACTTCCGGAAATTTAATGATTTATCAGTATTTCTGGTTGTAACACAGCCATATCATGCATACCCCTACCCTTACTCCCGGAAAATTCCATAAAAATATTAATTATTATTATTATTTAATAAATTTGATGTTAATGGATACATTCAAACAACGACAAAGAATAAAGGAAGTTATTGATCTTATGCCGACACATAATTTTGTTGCATGTTTTCGAGTGTGATTAATTTCTACGTATTTTGCGAGCAAGTGGAAATCGCGAAAATTAGTCGCCTCATAAATGGCTATAAATCGTGGAATAATATCGGCCCGAAAAAGAGCAAGGCAAGGCATGAAAACATGAAAAAGTCGTATTGAAAATAAATATGTATTTCAATATTAAAATGATGTCAACACTTACTTATTAAACCCACCATATTGTAGCCAGTGGGATATTTTCATTCTTTATGCAGTATTGCACATCTTTCAACGCCCATTCCCTCATAATGCTCATGCGTACATTCCATTTCCTATCATGGCGATTGATGGTGGTTTTAAGGTTCACAATATCAAAGACATCGTGCATCGCTGTAGACAAATTGGGGGAATGGAGAGGAAATCAAAGTTAAGTTCTTCAGAAGAGAGATTCCGTTATGTAATTGAATATTGATTAGTACATAATTCACTGCAACTAGACAACAGACTGCGGAGAACTCCGAAATCGAGTGTTATTTCCCCAAAGTCTATTGTGGGTTATTAGTTTTACATGTCCTGTACTAGTGGTATTAGGCGGAAGTGACCATGTCCCTATGTACTATTACGTAATACATGGAATTTACTGGTATATCTGAATATCAGTGATTTGATTTTCTATCGTGTCTGTGACTGTGGCACCCTCTTATAGACCAGGAGTGGGTGGACACATTCTTTGTACAAACACAAATAAAGACAAAAACATTATCAGTCTATAGTTTACTTACCTTATATAGCCGGAGCTCTATTTCGTTGCTTTGGTAATATTTGTTCTGCAGTAAAGATTATTGTAAAAATTCTAAGATGGCGTCGAGATTGCATCTTGGTGTACTGTTTAGGCGTTATGGACAGTGGTAATTTGCCGTGATATTTGAATTGCGTTATTACACAAATACCGCAGTGCAAATGGCTTTAAACAATACCAAATGCCAATTTAACATCCTTTAAAGAAAAAACGTTTTGAGAATACTGAATGTCTTAAGGGATAGGGAAGCCATTTGGTCGTTACTTATGTGTTGTAGACAATTAACTTTTTTAATCAATATAAAGCCTAGAACGGAAGAATACATCAGCCTCCTAAAACACCGCACGAATATACAGCAGCCTCCTAAAACACAGCACGGGTATAAAGAAGCCTCCTAAAACACAGCACGGGTTACAGCAGCACATCACAGCCTCCTAAAACACAGCACGGGTGTATGGCAGCCTCCTAAACACAGCACGAATATACAGCAGCCTCCTAAAACACAGCACAGATATACAGCAGCCTCATAAACATACCCTAAGATGATAACGTTAACTGGACATTGATTCTAATAAATTTAATATTTCATAGAAGATTGTAGAAGAAGAAAGTATGTCAAGCAACATACACACCCGGAGATAGTTAGTGTTTTCAGCAAATTGCATGCTGCTACAAGTAACAACATTTTTAGAAAGAGTTCAGACAAAGGCCATGAATTCATACTGTTCATTAACTGACCCTTAAGACAATAGACTGACCATTCACCGACTATTATTCAAATTACCAAAGACAATACTGACTGGGGAGTTACATTCCAGAAATACTATTGTCACTTCTTATTTGGGTTGTGAGACAGAGACTTTCCTAACCTGCAGATGTAATCAGCATATCAATTTACGCCCAATAAACTCCTTTTTTATATGCTCTCATTGTGTATTGAAATGTAGCCTTCCAGTATACAACATTTTTGAGTATGTTTTCACTAGCTTAGGGCTAACCCATATTTAGTACGGGAGGTTTCATATGTGGAGTGAAATGTTTATATATTTTGTGTTATGGTGTAGATAAGACAGTTGTAAAGTTTTCAGCGTGTAGGAGAGTGGAGCGATAGACTTGTTCTTTTACATTCTTGTATAGCCTGGGAAATTGCCATGCTCGTCGTTTCAACAGAATTCTTCAGTGGTATAACACTATAATATCGGCTTTTGGGCTTCTGGTAGTACTCCTCAATATTATATCACTGTACAATTAGCACCTGTCAGATATCCTGCTGTTGCCTTGAGCAGTATGCTACAGTGAGATAGCACTATAAAATAAATAAAGATGCTATCATCCTCGGTAACCCAGGCGGTATAACCATTACAGTTTACATCAGTAAATATACATCCTCCACTTACCGGTTATCGAGGATAAGATGCTGTGCCACAGAACGACTTTAGCTCGTCGATGACCATATAGCTGTTGATTTGAAGTAAACTCTCACAATCAGTAATGAACATCGGTTAATATGTCTATTCTCAACTTTATCTGCAAAACAACGTTTTGTGTCCCGAATAGGTTCACCGCCATTTAATCGTTATTGGTAATATTGATTTCACCATAAAATATCTTAATTGAGTAAGGTTTTCAAATATACCAAGGAACTAATGTATTGAACAAAAACAATGACGCTGCTTTTACAAATTTATAGGGATAGCTCGGTACACTTTGGCGTTTGTATTTGCCTCTTGCCAAACGAACATCTGTTGACAAACGATCATTGCCAAAGCATGCTCACCCATTCACCCACCCTTTGTTAATTATCCGGCAACTGTATCGTATGACCTTGCTGTATAACAAAATTTAATGGATATGCCAATGAAGTAACTCACAATGTATACAATTTACCTACATTTAAAATTACATGAATAGGATACCTATATAATCCAATTGGTTCTGTAATTGATTAAGACAACTTCAGATATTATCCAATATATGCACCTCTGAGCGTATATAAGCCATTCAGGATAAACTTCAAATACTTACGCGAAATAAAAGATGTCCTAGCATATCTGTTATATAATACTTAGTTGTAATCGATATGATGTTATGTATGAGACGCCTTCCTGTCTGCTACAGTAATAAAATAGTCACGTCCTCCATTTCACGTGTTCCAAAAGTATGTAGCTTGATTGGAGAGCTACGGTAAAAATGACTATTAACACAATTTGCTGAAATTCAGTGAAGGTGATCACATAAATGAATATGAATGTAAATGAGCTGCAAGACCACTTATTCGCCAGGCGTGTTCGTCAAGGTACTTAAGATGGTGCAGTACCCAATGACGATTTTTATTTTTCGGCTAAGGTGAGAAACGGACCGACCTGTACTGTCATGGTTGTGTTATTGGGTCTCGAGGAACCCAATAGAAGCTCATGTAGTGAACAATCTTGTTTGTTTCATGTGACAGGACAAATCACTGAGATTGCTCTCTATACATTAAGGTCAATAAAATATTCCAATTGCTAATATACATGTAATGGTCTTTATGATTTTCCTCCGACAAATGACTTCAAAACCCGCAGCTAAAGCAAACAAATTACAAAATGCAGTTAGTACGAAGCCTAGAAATATATTCTGGGTATTCACAATGCATCTGAAACATAAAAAATATAGATAAATAGTTAAAGAAAAGTGTCCCCAGTGTATGAACTTGTCGTACATATACATTAAGATTTGTTGTGTGACACTTTTAAAAAGTCATTGAGTGCAATTGCAGCTTTGATTGCAACGTCCTCTGAGCAAACAGATCGGTACACGGCATTAAACTTATACCATTTCGTGAATCTTGATTTCATTTCAGAATATATTGTTATCGTGGCAAATTAAGTAGTACAAGTGTTTATTAATCCCGACTGGAAGTCTTCTTTACTCATTGTCTTACCTAGCGTGATATCAACATCAATACTATTCCATCCCAGGTAGATTAGCCTTGTATGTGATGTCTAGTTGTGTCTGATTTTGTGTCTGGTTCACTTCAAGATATACCTAATACATTTGATACAACACCTTTTACTACCAGCATGCGATAAAAATGGTCCTACGACATATATGTGAATACTGAACTATTAGCTTAAACTCGATCATAGGACATGAACAAGATTTTTCCTACCAATAGCGATAATACACATTTATATCAACAGAAGATAATATCCCACAATTTTTCGCCTAATACTACCGTGATCATTTATAGAGAAAATAGACGAAAAAGAAAAATAGCAGAGAATGAATAATTATAAGGGATGTATTCTCAGCAACTCTTTACTTCTGGCTAACCAACTACCTATGAAAGCAGCTTAAGATAAGTAGCTATCTATATCCCTATCCAATATACTTATTAAAATTTAATATCAGTTATATTTGGCGCGTCAGATGAAAATCCATTCCCTCGGGATATAACTAAACTCTACTCTCTGAATTTCTTTACCATTGATAAATAATTGACGTCTCAAAAGCGGAAATGTGTGATGATTCTCTTTGTAGTAAAAAACAAGTTGAAAACATCACTCGTTCGTTTAGTAAAGAAGCTTTAGTATTAGTCCTGTGCGGTGAGAAAGTTTTACGAATCCGGCATTTACACCTTAAAATCAATTTCTTACCTTCACGTTTGACAAAAGATTATTGATCATATCTGGGATGGTAATCACGATTGATATGAAAAAGGAAAATTGCCTTCATTTAGGAATACGATGTATATGGATGGTTCAGTAGAGATTCTTTGTTGACTTCGCAGAAGGTTTATTGACCAAGAAGCAACATACATTAAGGACTGTGTAAAAGCTTAACGAATACACAAAAGTTAGATATTGTTGAAAAACAGTTCTAAAATATTGAAATTATGGTAAATCACCCACGGTACATGGTTAAAGAAAATCGTATGTCAATTTCTGTGTTGTATTGTGATATGTGAATTAATAATAGATATTTACTATCTATCTTATATCGGCCTGTTTTGTTAATGCCTTAACATCAAAACTCATGACCTACATCATTTTAAGCTCGAAAAACATTTTTAGAATAAAACTTTAAACTGACAATGCCATATGGGACTAAAATAATGTACACGATTATCACTCTTATCTACTGCTATTTCCTTTAACACAAAATCATGTTTACTTTGGCATTTAATGTTTATTTACTTTTATATTTCTATAAAGATATTTATCTTTTTTAAATAAAGCAAATCCCAGGTGTCTGTGTGTGTTCGCTTATCTAATCCCATCAAATCTGTATCGCTACCATCCATATATATCTATGATGTATACAAATGTCAGGTTTATTTTAAGATATTTTTGCAAATGATATCTCATTACCAATCTATTTTGGATCCAGAATAACCTGAATTCATTTGATCTTTATAAATACAATTGGATAACGATCAAATCGACCAAACAGCTCCAGATGGTGAAGGAATTGAAGCGTGAAAACCAAACTGTGCGTGAATTATATAATATTCTCTGATAGGAAAAGACATATCTACCGAGAAGGAAAAAAATGAAAAATATTTATTACCGGCAGGTTTTTCGATAAAAGATGGCTAATTATGAAATCGGATTCTTAAAATATCAAAAAGGTAGTTTTTTTAGGTTGATGACTTATCTTTAAAATAACAGGAAAGCAGCAGGCCCACAAAAACAAATATTTTGTTCTAATGGGACGTAACTGTATATACAGCAGGATTGAGGTGTAGAGTAACACAATGAAAACAAACCTTTAAAATGTATAAAAAAAACCTTAAAATTCATGATGAATATATTCATATAAAAACCAATAAAATGTTTATTACGAGGCAGCCTGGTATCAACAGATAATATTCCATAGAATTGATACGTTTATTTATTTTCTGGTGGCAGAATGACTTTGATGTTTACAAAGGTTAGGAATTTGGTTTAAAAGAAACAACAAAACGTCGATATAGCGACGATAGATTATATTATTTTTGTTCATGTAGCTAAGCAAGAAAACATAGAAAATCCATCTTGAGTACATGATAAAGTGAAAGTGTATGTCACTTTCTCGGTCATAGATTACCGATTGAAAAAAATCATAGGAAAAATATGGTTTGTTAACGGGGGTTTCGAGATCCCAAAATGGCACGGGTAAATTACAATTTACCGTCAATTAGTCCCAGCTTCCGGTGATTATGACGTCGTCATTTGACGTAATTTATGTGACGTCATAATCACCGGAAGGTGGGACTAATCGACGGTAAATAGTACTTTACTCACGTCGTTTTGGAACCTCGAACACCCCGTAAATCATTACCGACAAATATGAAGTACATGTACTTACAATGTATAATGAATTCCACAAAGCTATTTGTCTGTCTGTTAAACTTTCTCTTTATATTTCTATGCTAGTCGTTTCCATTTATTGCCATTGTGCTCATTACGATTCCTTTGTGTCTTTTCAGAAAGCCAGCATGACGAATAATTCTACTGTATTCTATGACGTCTCGACGTACTTCCCGTCCCTGCTGAACCATACGGAGGAAGCCGGCGATAATGAGACTCCAACTTCGGTATGGGAAATATACAAAGAGCATTGTCCGGAAGCTACCATGATAGATAAATATCTAACACCATATGTGTACGTGGTTGGATTTCCAGGAAATATCCTTGCTCTTGTGATATGGCTACAGAAAAGGATGAGAAATTCATCCGGATATTATCTTGCTGCTCTCGCTCTGGCAGATTTAGTTTTCCTCTTGTTGCAAATCGTGTATGAACTAAATGAGAAGTGGGGAATCCGGTGTTTGGATGTGGAATTTGTGTGTGAATTTTATCCCATCATTTTCTTGACGTCACAATACTTGTCACCGTTGTTGGTTCTAGCTTTCACTGTGGAGAGATACATTTCAATATGTCATCCGTTTTCAAGGGAGAAGTTCTGCACGACGAAAAGGGCTAAAATAGTCATCGCGTGCCTCTTCATATTTTCGTTTCTAATCAACGGAATACAAGGTTATTTTTGGCACTACGACAGTGGAGGGCGCTGTAGTCTTAGAGCGGAAGTAGTGAGAAATAATGAATCCTCTTTTTGGTCTATTTGGACATGGTGCGTTGAAGCGCTTGTATTCTTCCTTGTTCCAATTCTCATTCTTGTCTTCAACATACTCGTCATCGTCGAGGCGAAACGACTATCCAAGTTTGAGAAGACACAGTTACAATCACGGACTCATAAGAACTCGGCCACCACCGTGATGTTACTGGCCGTGTCATTTTACCAAATATTCACCACTTTGCCTGTCACCATCGTTGTGACATTGTATTATAGTTTTCCAATGGGGGAACCTGCGAACTTAAATCCTCCTGATGCTATCTGGCAAAGACATTTTGACTATGTGTACATCAAAACAATCATTGAGGAGCTTGGTTTAACTCATTATGCATGTAATTTCTACATTTATTGTATAACCGGAAAAGTATTTAGACAGGAGTTCAAGCGACTGTGGAGGTCGCTTGTGTGCCTCAAAATGAAATCGGCTTTGCCCAGTTGGACCACAGAGTACACAAGTCTACGTGGTAGTTTACGTAATAATCCTAAAAACCTCACAGTGCGCATGTCCAATGGTCATGCAAATGGACTCAGCACAACGAGCGCTACAAACGGTGTTCAGCCGATAGTTGCTGAACCATCAGAGACAACCTTGTGAATGTTGACGTGATACATTTGTGCGTATTCTGTATTTGCATTTTGCAGATTTATCTGCTTCATCGGGAAGGTATTGATTCTTACTTCATTTGTTTGTGAGCAAAACGTCACATTTTATTGCATTAGGATATAATTTGGGCACAATTCTAATGACGTAGGAAACAATACCTACTTCGAGAGCAGAAAACTTTGTAATATGCAACGGTGGAATTTTCTGATATTAATTTGATTGTTTTAAAATTGTCGTAAGATTTCTGCTAATATCATCCCCGCTTGATGCGTTCATAAAAAGAATGCATTCATGCCATTTGTGTAACTGTACATTTGCATCAACATACAATTGTATATAAAGGTTATTCTTAATTGTCATCTTATCTAAACAGACTATATGTGTTTGAAATATCCTGGATGCCAAGAAATCACAAAGAAATACAATAAATATTGTGTTTAGAGGACCGAATGATATCTACAGTTGTGATTTAAATCTGTATCATAAGTAGTGTCATTGACATGAAAACTATTATATCATTCTAAACAATTTTTAAATTTCAACTAGAAAACTAGACAGACTATCCGAAGATTTTATAAATAGGTTAAACATAAAACCAAAATTGTTTTATTTAAATCAGAAAGCTGATATACTACACCAAAGACCACACACCGTGAATCTTAGTTGTTTTCAACGGTCACATGTAACCTTTACCAGTACGAAATATTCTGTGCATTGGTATGAAGTTACATACCTTTTTCTCTAAAATTGAGTTTTTCATTTTCTTAACATTAACGCTGTCTATTTGTTAATAGAAATACATTAAGTTTAACGCTGTCTATATCTAACTGGAATGCATTAAGTTTATCATGGGTAATAACGGTGATTATTAAGGACCTTTTTGAATTTTCAGTTGTTCTCTGAAGAGAAAGTGAAAAAATCGGGACACTTTAATCATGAAAGTACAGATTTATTTTGTAGAACTATAATGGATCGCATACAATATGTTTCCTCTCAACTACATTCAAATACCTTCCAAATCTGGATATTTTGAAAACTCGTATTTTAATCTTTGTTAAAATTAGGATTAAGTAATAAGATAACGTCAGTTTTATTGTTCAGCATTTATGTACAGAAGTACAGAAGATATTGTGCATTTTGATCATCATGCCTTGTTTCTACCGACAAAGCCTACAAAAGGCTGAGGGAAACATACAATGTATTTGAATATTAAGGCATACATTGTATTTTAAATATTATGTTAATTTTGCAGTTGCTAATTACTAACTGATCAATGTAAGGTCAATTGTGAATACTTTCGATACACTACATTTCAAAGTCTATTGTTATGTTGTATTAAACATATACTGGTGCCATATAATCGATTATGCTTTGAAAATGTTTAATTACTCACAACAGTCTTTGGAAGTAGGACATAAAATAAATTTGAGAAATCAATATTTTTTTCTCAAATTCCATTTCTTTCTATGATTTGCCTGTAAATGTGTAAGATACGGTAATGTTGCCTGCTCTCTTTATAGTTGAAAAACGGAAAAATATCAGAAACATAGCTTTATATAATTATTGACGTTTATATGACACATATACTGTATCTGATTGGCTAATTCATACATTTTAATGATGAATATGTTTATGTATATTTTTTTTTCTTTTTTTTTCATATCAGAAAAATTTTTTTTTGCATATCAGAAAAAAATATGTCTCGTATGACGTTTAAAATGTTATATAATTAATGACTGGTCTTATATAAATTTTTCAAAACTTAGTGGGTTTTTTTTTGCATTGAATTACCTAAAGATTATAATTCAAAATTTTCAGACTGTACAACAGAATTAAGATCATTATGCTTAAATTGTAATATTGCTGTTTAATCTTCAAAATTGAAATCACCATGGTTCTCTTACGCATTAGAAACGTTTTGTTGCTATATTCTATTTCCAAAATAAATATGACTTAAGCTTGCAATTAATTTTTTTTAATATGGTATGCCTTAACTAATTAGGTCTATTTCAAAATATCAAAATACCTTGAAATAGCTTTGAAAATGCAAATGGAGGAAAATATGTATTGTTTTGATGAAATAGCATAGATAAGCGAGGACAATATTAATTGTTGTGATGAAATAGTACAGATAATTCCAAACAAAGACTAAAAGGTAACCTTTCATATTATAGCATAATTTACATCGCTTTTGTAGACTTGGCGATTTTCATGTGCCTTTTAAGACAAATTAGATAGTTGTTTCACTGTTAACTGGAAGAACTAAAACCGTATAAAAACAAATAAACTTCTTCAATTTCTCTGAAAACTAAGAATGCACCATGAACACTTTAAAATGTGCGCTTAATCATTATCAAAGTGAGGAACAGTGCATACATTTCTAATCTATTTACGCCATGTATAGTTTGCAACAACGAGACATACGTGGGATAATTTCCTGGAAACGGTCACGGATCGATAGTTTTTCCTAGAATTTCTGGTTTCTTTTTAATAACCAAGCCATGCATGCCCTGAAAAGGATATAGGTTGATGGGACGTAAGATGCAAACCAAGATCGTTTGATTAACAGAATAAAACAACTAATACATATTTCTTTTAAAAAGTTAAATTGATTTTTCTTTGAATGTTTACTCTTTTCACAGAAAATAGAATAAATAGTATAAGGTGTATTGACACCTGTATAAGGGAACACCGATATTTTAGCTCGCTTATTCGAAGAATAGAGGGAGCTAATGTTGTCACCCCGGCGTCGGCGTCGGCGTCAGCGTTGGCGTCCCATTTCTGATGAACAGTTTCTGTTTCGTCAATTGTTTAAGCTTAAGTCATCATAAATGTTTATGATTTTATTTTCCTAATGTGTATGGATGCTGAACGTGATAATACAACCAATTTGGGGCCCTTTAGGGGGTTTTTGAGTCTGTTAATTTGTCATGTTTCCATGTTAAAGTTTTTGAGCAAGTTTCTATTTTATCAATTGTTTAAGCATAAGTCATCATAAATGTTTATAATTTTATTTTCCTAATGTGTATGGATGCTGAACGTGATAATACAACCAATTTGGGGCCCTTTAGGGGGTTTTGAGTCTGTTAATTTGTCATATTTCCATGTTTAAATAGTAAATACTTGAACATCAACTTCTTCTGAATAGGCGAGCTTTGCTGTTCTCCAACAGCTCTTGTTTCTTTTTTGAAAGCGACCATCAAGCCCTTCCGTTTTCAGCCAATTTTGATTTCTATTGTGACTTATGCAGCAATTGTGTTTTCTGTATTCTGTAATGCGCTTAGAGTGAAACACATCAAATGAAATAAGATGTTAAGTATTGATGCACAGTTGCTATATGTATATGATTTGCGATTTTCTGCAAAAAAGTGTTGCTCGCAAAATGTGCCTAGTTTGATGTACTTAACACGTGTTCTGTATATACTGCAACGCTCTGTAAATGAACAATAATTTATTAATGAGTTTGTTTGTTAAATATTTCAATAAAACGTTGTCCTCGCCTTATATACATTGAGGAGGATTACTAATATTAACAATTTCACTCATCCAAATGTACTTACATGTTTATGCATTTGTTCATCGGTTACATATTATATAAAATAACGATTAATTTTGTGTACACGTTGTTGTTGTTTATGGATAACTTCATGGTATACAGGGTATGAAAATTTACACAGTATATTAGTTAGAGAAAAGCCCGAGTCGACTGAGATTTCTACAACTAACAGCATCCTTAACTTTTTTTCATCCTTTCTTTAAATACTTTTACAAAAAGAGCCCGAAATCAACCTTCACACTGAATATACATTGCTCTACTTTAGCTAAACATTTCTTTTAGTCGGCACTCAATCTGTTCGCTACAGTAACCCATGGCCTTAAACGACAATTTCATATAGCTATTTTGTCAAGATGTGTTTCGTCAATGATGTTAGTATATTTGCAACCAACTTTGTTTTCTCAATATTGTGGACCCATACAGCTCTCTCCTTTACATGAAAATAGGTAACAACAGTTACGGCAATCAAGACTTCACAAGGATTTCGAATACTATATATAAATGTTTCGTCAGTAATGTGAAGAACGCTACAAAGTTGTTCCGTCAGTATATGCCACCTAAGTAACGTCAGGGACTTACTGCAGTATCGTATCGTCATTGAAGTTCTCGTTAGATACTGACGTCTTAATAGGAGGTGAAGGGGAGTCCTTAATTAATCACACTTAATGCCAAAATCCTAATGAGAATTTGCGTCGACTAAAAATAAAACACCTGAATATGAGACATGTCCCTAATTTCTTTGTATGAATAAATGACTTTATTTCAAAATGCAAATTTAAGATCAAATGTTGATCAAGCAGCCATAGAATTTACGGTAGGAACGGATTCATATATCACTGGATGTATATATAACTCTAACTCGCGCTCATGTTGCAAAAAAAATGTAATTACATTGGTCATCCTTTCTTAACCGAGTCTTGTATTCAATCCTTCCGACAGACTGATGTAAATTCTATAGTTTTGTGACTTCAAATTAAGATTTAAACAGGGTAATCATAATTACTATATATAGAACGTTGATGCATGATATGAACATGCATTGGAATAAGTAATTAATACACTAGCTAATTTGACACCAACTTCAATTAAAACCTGAGTATGGAAGAAGACAAGCGGTGGACACAAGACACACAACACTCGTACTTTAAACAGTCATTTTATTTCTTGTTACACAGAATTCCTTCGGGTGTAAGCAGTATGACACACTACAACAAAGATGCCTATAATTTCAGTACAAAGTGTAAATACAAATTATACTTCAATGAGAGAAATGATGTAAAATTCCCTTTATTTGTTACCGACGTCAGTATTGTTAAGTACTAAATTGTGCAATAGAGTTATGGTGTAATAACTAGAAATATGTTGTATGTTATACAAAGTAATACATTGTATTTTTGAGTCAGTTATTTTTGCTGTGGCACACTCTTCATAACAGATTAATTATTCAGACGTTATGACATTGGATAAAAGAAAATCTCAGTAATTGATGACGTTTCGCTCAGAAACCAATGGCAAACGGATTGATGCATTTTCACATAACAGTATTGTGTATAAGAATACTATATAATATCTATTTATGAGACAACAGTAAACAAGAGACACAGGGATCCTTGGCGGTCATCGAAGACAATGTGCAGGATCCAATATCAAAAGCTCGAGAGAAGTTGCCTTTTTGGAACCACACCCCATGCCCCAGAAATCTAAACAACCATATCTATATGAATTATGATTTTCCTCTACCAATGATATTTCAAACTAAAGGTGATTGTAATCCAAACAAGCGTTAAGGATGAGTAGATATTCAGAGCAAAAAATCAGCCTTTTTTGAGCCCTGATGCATTGCCACAGGAAGTTGGACAATCTCATTACATGTATATAAATATGATTGGCCTCCAACAGCGATTTTTCGCTCCCGATTTGGTTGTTAACTACATAAGTGATAATGAGAAGTGTGCTTTTAAATGACATAGTCTTACCCACGGTTGACAGCACACAAAGACAATCAAAACTTGGTAGCAATGGGTCAAATAATTTATCAAATAACTTATATATATCTCTTCTCGTTTTTTCCTGCATACTTGAAGGTTTATTCAAGACCTTGTGCTCTGTTAGTCACAAGTACACCTCGTAGATTCTTCTAAATGGGAATGTCACATGAGAGTCTATATTAAATAACAGTCCCTTACAGAACAATTCCATAGTCTAGCCATGGTAAATCATTATAAAAACCCATATATAAGGAACAATATTCTGTACAATAGGACCGTGCGGTCTATCGACTATACAGAGGAGTGAAGAATTACATCAGTTCTGCATAATAGTATTTGTCTTTGCTTGTCGGCCTCGGGAGATCTGTCGATTACATCAAGGGAGACATATACATAGTTAAGTGATAAGGTAGTATGACAGGATTCTCAAAGCCTGAATCCGATATGCATACTATACTGTAAAACATGAAATATTAGTGTGTACATGTTTTCGTGGTTTGGAGATTGTGAATAAATTCGTGAATTGAAATATTCGTGGTTAGTCGATGGAGCAATATAATGAAAACAATATAAAAATGTTTTCTTATTCGTGGATTCACAGCAACCACAATACAACACACAAAACAACACACACAACAACACACAAAAACAACACACAAACAACACACAAAACAACACACACAAACAACACACAAAACAACACACACAACTTAAAAAATTGGATTTATTATCATAAGCTTTAAATGATGTAAGTAAACGGAAGTTCTTTAGAATAAAATTCCATGTACAATATTATCATAAATAAATACACGTCAACTGTAAATATATACATTTGAGAATCCTTCAACAATCTTTATATTTCTCCTAAATATGTATCTCAAGTGCCTACATAT
Organism: Argopecten irradians; assembly: GCF_041381155.1. NCBI lineage: Eukaryota > Metazoa > Mollusca > Bivalvia > Pectinida > Pectinidae > Argopecten > Argopecten irradians. Next base: position 26,885,693 of record NC_091143.1, on the reverse strand, counting down.
TTTAAGTTAATATTAGATATGTTGAAAAGTGCGTTTTATTGTTTCTTATACAGACACTGTAAATTAGGCTGACAAAAATGGCAATTTTCATATTTAAACTTTATGCATATTTCGGATGGCTACCATTGCAACTAAATCCGCTAAATCAATTAATCAACTGCTACCAATTGTGAAAAAGCAAGCGCATTAAAGAGCTAGGAATTTGCTGCATTAACAACAAACACATCAAATTCAATAAGTGCAATCATAATTTTCAATTTTTTTAAGTTATCTTAATATAATTACCGTTATCACAGCATGGATATGTGCAATTTTTCAATTCCGTTTTCTTAGAAGAACAACTTCACCATGTTGAAACAATAGATAACAATCAGTCGTGTGTCTGCAGGAAATCGCTGCTGACAGTAATATCTTAAGGACAGACATCATAACATATATAGTGTATTAGTCGTTCAGTTTCCAGATAAACGAATAACAGTCTCGGACGGGAATGTTGTAATACCATCACACATATCGGCATATTTACGTTATTAGATTGTAGCCACGTGGAAGGAGTGTTGGACGTCTGGGAAACATAGCTTTATTATCTGGTTAACTAAACAATAGCATGACATCAGTGTGCTGAAACTTACAGCAACAACACACAGAGTATTAACCATGAACACCCTGCGGTAACTTTTAAATTCTGTATATCCTAAAATGTAATGAAAGGGTATTGGTAAACTATATAGCCGGTGTTTTTTCTCTTTTAACATGCAGTAAATCCCTAGGCTGTCTGGATATGACGAGGTTCTTATGACGCAACGGAATTTACAAGGTAAACAATTAGTTTATCATCCAAACATTACGAGGCATTGTCCATAAGTACAAACATGCAAAACATTTACTACCTGCAGGGTGGAATCCTCATGAGCAATATCTTGAAAGGACAGGCCTGTCGGACGTTAAACGTATATTTGTCTAGTTCCTGGATATATTCGATTCCATTGATAGAAGAAACAGACTGAATAAAAACTCCAGAATTTCCTGACGTTTGCAATTTAACAATAAAATTGATACCGATATGATGCAAGTGAGCAGACTAGAACATCCTCAGGGCTATAGGGTCTTCTATATGATGTTCAGCTGTGTCCAGTCCCTCTGAGCAAACATAACGTCATCAGGTATCCGCCCAGTATACGAAGTAATATATCACTGTATAAATACAGCAGACAGCATTGTTGAAGGACATGAAACATCCAGACAGGAAACTGAGAAAGGACAATGGTAAACGACGAAACACAACAGCATTGTCGTAATAAGTGAGAGACTGTTACAGAAGAGAGAAACAGCAACGCCAAAAGGAAGATTGCTTAAATAATCAAACCCTAATTTTGTTTGACCGTGTGTTCTTTATTTGATCTAGATTTTGTATAGAGAATACAGTTACGTCAGTTACTTTATTAATTAGTCAGAGGACATTTTTGAACCCCTTCATGTTTTCTTATTTTCTTTATGTGCATTTAAAGAAACCTGTAATTTTGTTTTAGCATTGAAATTTCAAACAACCAATGTCAAAATATTAGAATATTGCTTTTAGTTTCATATTTTGACTTGAAGGAGAAATTGTTAGCAACGGCTGTTAGCAACGGCTAAACATTTCATACACATGAATACATCACATACAAAGCAGAGGGATCGGACGAATTGCTCTTCAAAATATTTGGATGTTATCAATGAAGACAACCAGAATTGTACCTCATTGGCAGATAGAATGACTATACACGGGTATGATATTACACAATACAACAACATTCTTCCTTATCTTATCTTATCATCATCAGCTAATAGAAAATACACATAGGTCCGTGTAACAATGCCCGTCTTCACTGCAAGTTTGTGGGTAATTTGTTTTCCGTTTACGACATGGAATGTTAATAGTGTCTCGGCTAATAATAAAAAATCGTAATGAAATTGTATACCCTTTTCTATTTTAGACATGTCGTTATTTCAGTGTCAAGTTCCGGTAAATCAAGTACAAGGAGTAGAATTAGACACTAAACACCTCCTACATTGTACTACATAGCAACATATTGTCAGTCACAGGTGTGTATCTGAACAGTTTACAATTCGTAACCAAAAATAAGGATAGTATTACCTTCCACAGATAGGAAACCTCTACCTATATTAATTATCATTAGTAAAAACATAACATCACTTTATTTAATATGAATTCACGATTATCATATATTCAGTACATTATTTTCCGGCAAAATCCGATGTTTTAGATTTTAAAAGATCAAATTCAGTTTTCTTTTCTAGATTAAAATTCAAAGACAAAATAAAAAGATCAGACTAATGCTACCCATCCTGTTGCTGATTAAATTTCGCGGCAACAATGTCACTCGAAATACCATACCCGCAAAAACATTCAGATGTTCTGTTGCATATTTTGTTCTGAAAATGAACGTAGATAAACAGAATACTTTATTTTATCTATGGAAGAAAAAGACGACTTAAAGACTAAGAATGATTTAAAACTGTTGTTTTAGATCACTAAAATACCACAGCCCAAAATCTTCCCCATTGAACGGTCTCTTAATGGAATAGGGATCCGCCCTTTTGGCGCCTTCATCAGTTGGAAAGCCATAGCAGTAGCCCAATGTCTCTGTACTCTCTGTATTTGTGGTTAGAGGATGTCGAACTACACCGTCCACGTGTAAGGTCATACGCTATTGTTATGTACGTTTATATTTTGTGACTGGGGCCTGTCATTCAGGTCTACTTACATTAAAAAAAGTTTAGGGGTATTTACAATCTAAATGTATGTTCATATAGTGCATAGTCCTGTTATGTCGCCAATACCGCGTTATGTATTGCTTATGTGTCTGAGCTTTTTATAATTTGGCTAGATCCTGTGGTTCGGAACTGCTGTATATGTATTCGTCAAATGCTAAAGCTATGCTTGTTGTACAATTTGATTTTAGTACCAGATCAGAATTACATGTACCACAACATGCTAGTACACACATGTGATACCTTATACATGATCCAAGTACTAAAAGGGACACATGAAATACACAGTAGTATCGCTCCAGACTTTGCCGTAGGAACGTTACACCGAGTACAAAGTACCATGAAGGAATGATGATACGTATTATATATATACATGTTCGCTGGCTGTACCATAGACATGTCAATACTGGTGTGTAGTCTAATTGGTACAAATAATAGATCGGTTACCTCTGCGATCAGAACCATTCTCTGTCTCACCGACTAGGCAGACAGGCCGATATTGGACAGAGGTAATTTCAGTCAGAGTGTATATGTAACACAAGATCGGCTTTTGTCTATAGGAGCATCCAACTCTTCGTTATTCGTCCAATTAAGACGGGCGTCTGTCTGTATGGACGATCAAAAATGTAAGAAAACGAGTTGTAAACATAAACATATCTATTTGGCATCAACAGAAAATAACGTGTTTTTGCCAAAAATAAAAGATACTGGATGGTTAAATTAAACGAAACTCAAAATGTGGCAACTAAAATTTCAGCATTAAACTTCATTTCTTCGTGCAAGCGCATTATGAATATTTGGCTGCAGTCCTCTTTCATGTTAGAGGATTATAACACGGACCAAAATGATGTCTAATGCTTATTTCATTACATATATTAATCGTGTATGGTGTGTTAAAACCATTAAAATTCGAGAGAACATAAAGTTTGTTCATTATAATGTATCAGTGCCAGCCCACGACACATAAAAATGTGATGGCTTCTATCATTCACTCAATCATTTCTGCATTTTTGTTGTTTTCACATAATTCAGACATAATAGTGATTACTTACATAATACATAACAGACCACAGTAAATCTTAAATCTATCTTTCAAAGGGTGGGGAAGTACACGTTTGTTACACTAGTATAACGTCCTATTTATAACCAAGGTTATTAAGGACGGTCTCCAATATGCGCAATGTATTATGGTGTGTGAATCAATGTCTGTATGATTTTGGGAGACTGTGGTATATTCGTATTGTGTTTCCGTCTAACAGTGGAACTTTTGTCCTTTCATAGAGCTTTTCAACTAAGGCAAAGAACAAACACAACACACCCGGTCATATTATACAACGGGCATATAAGTTGTCCCACTTCCGTTTTGCTAAACGCAAAGCTGGAATAGAAAATATAACAATTACAGACTGTAGTGTGTCTCGGCCAAGGGACTGGACACAGAGCCTCCCTTACAGAAGTGAACGGCCAAACACGAGGCGGTGTCAAGGGAACCGCTATAGGAAAAAAGATGCTATCCAAAATTAAGTCGTCTTTTACGATCATGCTATGGGGGCAGCAGGTACAATTCTGACTCCCTACCTGCTGGACCGGGAAAATTACTCGAAATACATTTCATACATTATAATTATTGCTAAGCATCCATTAATATCGATCAGATTTTTTTTTTCATTTTGCAAATCGTTTATACTTGTGTTCCAGGTTGTTGGTACTTGCACTGCTTAAAAGAAGAGATAACTGAAATGGTTATTAGTATATTGTTAGGTAAACATTACGGTTTATATGCACAACGAAAAATATAGAACAAAAATATAGATTTTTATTTATTCATTGATTAAAAATAGCGTAAACAAAAATGTAGATTTTTTTTATTTATTGATTAAAAATGACGTATCCTATCGTTGGCGATTACAAGTACTTTCACTAATAAAAAAAAAACACACGATAAAATGAAATGGATACCATTTGTTTAGATTGATTTGATTCCATCGATACACTTTAATCAACCGAACTTGTTTCAGTCCGACGCGACCGGAGTTCTAGTGGTCCGTAGGTCCACAATGGGAATGGATGCAGATTATTTCTAGACTGACGTAACATCGCAGTAATTTTACATACCATCAGTTATAGAATGTGATAACGTATTTGTCCGACTGAATTCCTACTCGGATACATTTCATAAGTAATGTCATTGCTACAGCAACATTAGGAGACAATATAAATAATAAAATACAAAAATGTATGGTCAACTTCAGCCATACTAAGATTTTTAACTTTGACGGATGTTTGGGCTGATTTATTTCTAGTAGACATGTTAATGAGTTGTCTCGTCAAAATGAAAACTTCATTATTTAAATTTTTACCTTTATGTATACGACATGCATCGTTTTAAGTAAATTCGACATAAAACCATCCAATCTGTAGTTATCTGTGCACTTTAAGCATCAGGCTCTGGTACGAAGTTTTTCTTTGAACTCCTCTATGTTATTGGAACCTCTCTCCCCGTATCCATGATCCTAACGCTAATGATGAAATCAACATCACTCTTACAGTGTATGATCTATTTCCAATATTGACATGTTGATCAGCAGGGTGTTACCTTTGATTTGATATCACGAAGGGCATCTAGTGTAATTATTCCGTAATGTCGATATCGATTCGACGACAACTCGTTCTATCTACGAAATAATTAATTTGTCGACTGTCTTCCGATATCTCACATGCAAATCAAATATTAGAAATACTCAGTACATTGTAATTCATCTATGATATATAACATATCGAGCAATTCTTTTGACTGCAGATTCTAGCGGTAGTAGTATTTTAGCGATCTTTTGCACAAGACAACTTAACGTTCCAATTGTATTTTATGTATTTCAGAAGTTTTGTTTAGTTTGATTGATTCAACGTCCTATTAAACAGCAAAGGTCATTAGTGTTTGGGAAACTGCAGTAGGTTCGTGTATATTGTCTCACTGGCCCTCGATCACATTATACTAACAACGGGCAAACCAGTCGTTTCACTTCCTCTATGCTAGCGCTAAGCAGGAACAGAAACTACCACTATTATAGACCATGGTATGTTTTGGTCAAGTGACAGGGCGTCCCATTAACAGCCTATCAAGGACGTCTCATGTGCCAAGTGTGTTATGGTGAACGTCGGCATGTTTTTGGAAGCTGAGGTGATATAATGATTTATCTTGATTAACATATAATTCAATTTTGCTTGTTACGAGCATTTTCATTGGCTTAACAATTTACTTTATCAGCCCATAAAGGAAAAAATGGCGTCGCCGTTTGTAACGTCGCTTCTGATTGGCTGAAATGACGGCGTAATAATTTCATAGACAAAAGAGTCCCAAAATGAATTTTAAATGTTGAAGAGATTATCTTTAGTAAATTGAATTATAAGGATTAATTTGAATAGATTTTTTATGTTATGGAGATATAACACAAAAATCTGAGTGTACTCTTCATCACAAACCGCGAAGCGGTTTATTTAGAGTACACTCAGATTTTTGTGTTATATCTCCATAACATAAAAAATCTGATGATATAATGATTTATCTTGTAATAATGGTACTCTTGCTATTACCGCATGAGATATGTGTATACAATTAAAAACGAAGCAATTTTTCAGTTGAATTCCAATAGGAAAACAAAGAATTGTGTGGTATTCGAAATGTCTTCGAATGTGAATTCTTTGCCATTCCATACATAAATTTTAGTCGTTAAACTGAATTTTATGCAACCTGAAAACGCGTCGAAATCATTTTTCCAAAGCCAGCGTGTAAGTATTACTTCTTAACCACTCCAAAAATCTCTTGACAATTCACAGGCAGAATTCGAACGAGGTTAGTACTGTTTTGTGGTTTATGTCAAGGACAATTCTAGAAAAAAGCATCACTGATGTGATGGAATTAATGTTCCAGAAGAACGGATTTAATAGATTTGGTGACACTAAAATCATTTTCGTAAAACTAAAAGTTTTAAGTATCAGCGGTATAAACTGCACCGAACGCTCCCATCCTATTTGATTATTAGAGTAAATAAAATAAGCCTCTCTGCTCTTGGAGACATTATCAGGCAGAAAATGTGAAGTTGAGAATTTAAAGTGAAATATCACTGCTGTATAACCAAATTCTATTGGGTAACTGCATGATTTTATGAGTTGTATGTAAAGCCATTTAAAATATAGCTGTAATATCTTTATGTCTTTAATCGATATTTGAGAACTACATGCTTCACCCTAAATTAAAAACCATTCATGTAATTTGTGTTATCAATTAAAATTTGTATTTGACTTCAAATTTCAGTTTGGGATATTTAATTTGATTTTAGTTTGATAAATCGTATCACAGTTTATCTTTCAAAGTTTGGTGTGATGTTATTTTACTGAAGATCTTCTTCATTTCATTCGTAGTGCGAGTTTGTGTTGCTTGTATGTGAAAGCGTAGTTGTGGGTATTGTTTTCTTCGTGAAGCATATATTCAAAGACAATACTCAAAAAACGATTATTGTCGGGTGAACCAGTTCTTTCCCTTAATATCTAGAGCTAATCAGGAGCAGCAACTGCCACTTTACTATGAAGTATGCCACCAAAGGCACCGAGCAGTACGCCTCATCCGGTCACATTATACTGAAAAAGGGTACACCAGTTGTGGCACTCCATTTATGCTTAGCCGGAACATATTGACTACGGCGTGTCTCGACCAGGGGACAGAACCAAGAGCCTTCCTCACATGTAGGGCGTTAATATATATAGTCATACCCACTGCACAAATTGCATGACCGTAAATGGCGAGGTTTTGTTTATTGACTTGTATGCATTCCGATTAATTTTCTAAATTTAGGTTTCAAGGTCTTATGGTACTTTTGACTGAAAACGCTTTTGTGGCAATAATTCGCAAGATTACTATTCCTCTGGAAAACGCAAAAAAAAATCGAATGGGACGTCATTTGGCTTAACGTTTTGTTGCTATCTATTTTATGGTGAAAAAAATAGCTGAGGAACGAGGTTCCAAATTATTTTACAGTTTAAATAGATTGATACTTGAAGTGGCTGTACATAGTCTGCAAAAAGCGTAGTAGGTCATTGCACATGCAGCTACATGTAAGAGTAATTTATAACACGGTGTTGACAAATGTTTTTATTTTTAATCGGAAGATTTTGGACCATTCGCATCTCATCAGATGCATCTTCCGTGCAGTCGGTAATTGACACAACTGTTAATATGAAAAAAAAACGATCCTTACGTATCCTTTACATTGACATATCTTTTAGAAAGTTTAGCGAGTCTTAGCTATCATAACATAGCAAGCTTAATTCTGCAACGCTAGCATGTTTATTGTGCTAATCTACCATCAATTAGCAACATCCTATACGTCTGCAACTACTGATAAGCGTCTCCGAGTATCCTGTATCTGTCTAATGTTCACCAGCAAGAGCGAGACTCTTTCTGTATTTATTGACAAGTTTTAGGACAAGTGTAGATTCAGACATTTTGTTTCGTGATAACACTTACATTAGTTTTCACAGGTCTTACAGGATTACAAAACCAACAAGACACAGCCCGCACTGACGTCTGAATCAATATTGATGAAGTGGCTGCATTCAAAAATAGTTTAAACAAACAGAAAAAAATCATCTTTTGACGTGGACATATCGGTTTGGACGATTACGTTTGTTTAGATACCTCTTTCATATGCATGCACTGGTAATCTCTATTTTTCTTCCATAAAGCAATGCACATGTATTATATAATATTGGTCTATGCCGGTATAGTTGATTGCCTCTGTACACGACATTGTATTACGGAGATTACAAAGGCAAAACTTTGCTTCATAGTAATGCATTTTGTCAAGACAATGACAATAACACATGACGTAATAGACCAAGCAGAGCGTTGTGATCTAGATTTGGTTTTCTCGAATCTAGCTTTTTCCAGGCATTCTCTGAGGTACAGATAACGGACCATCATTTTATAACAGGAATCTACAATCACATCACATGTGCTTATTGGTTGATGATATTGACATTTAGGGAGGACCTCTCTTGTTATAATGTGTTATATATGTGAATGCCTATGTCTTTGTAAGCATTGGTATGTTCGTGCTGTGTCTTGTTGTTTTAGTGGAGTTATTGCCCTTTTCTCACTGAAGCATACCGCCAATGACACCGAGTATTACACCCTTTCAGATTAAATTATACTGAAAACAGCCAAACCAGTCGTTCCATTCCCGTTATGCATGATATGCAGGTTTTTGTTTCAATATGACGGGCCCCTCAGTCTGTAAATATATTCATATCAGATTCCTTTTTTTTCTTTTTTTTTTTCTTTTTTTTTTATCTCGTTTGTTCATAAAACTACATGTATGTTTTCATTTTCATTCATATTTTGTTTCTTTCGATTCTTACAGCACACAGCAAAATTAAGTGACACTAAATAATATATTAACGCCCTATACCAAAATGCCTTTGAAAAAATAATCGTTTTACAAATGTATTACATTATTTCGGTTTATTGTTTAAAAGAATATCAAACAATAAATTTCATTCAATTATGCATTTCTTTCAAATTATCTTATTGTGAATTTCTCGCTCAAGCTTAACATTATACATTCTATAACTTTATGCTAATTTTCCATGTATCTTTCAATATATCCCGGGTATTTTCATAGTACTTTGATGGTGTCTGCTGATCAGACAGATAATTTTTTATTTTAAGAATATCAACATAAAATGTTTATGTATCATCTATACGATACCTTATCGACATTGCACCAACACTGGAATTACCCAATTTCATAGCCTAATTTATAGTGGGTTATTAAAGGTCGAATGGAAATGAACGCGATAGATAGACAGATAAATAGTATATTTAGGAAATACATGCATAAAAAGTATTTGTGCGAGAAGTTTCATTGCTAAATAGTGTGGTTAGTATGAGCTGGACTAGACATTTACATCACATAAAAATACTGTCTAGACGAAATCAATATATATTATGGTACATTATATGACATGCAAATTCAAAAGCTACTCTAGTGAGGGAACATTTCGTGCCAGTGATAGTCAGCAGAAAATAAATAAAAGAAAATTTACTAAAGAATTGTTTTTCAAGAAATCCTCCGAAAAGAATATTTGTTGTAGAAAGTTGGTCATATAATCGTACTGCATTTTCTGTTATAATAATTTTTTAATAGAGTTTAATAGTTAGAAATTTTAACAATAAGGTAATCAAATTGCTGAGTATTTTCCAGCATTGTCTGCAGTATTGATGATCCTGGTGCTTTTATCACAAAACTACAACAACTCTTATATTTCAAAGAATTTAATCGCCATACATTGCAGGCCGTCCTTACATGGCCCTGGCTGTTAATAAGACGTTAATTTAATTAAACAAACAAGTCCAAATAAGCTGCTAAAATTCAGCGGAGGTAGTCATTTTGTCCCGCCGTCGTCATTGTAAACGTGAAGTTGATTAAAAAAAGATATTGCGATAAATCTTCCCGTAACTGATCATGATGCCGAATGAGAAAACGACTCAATTAACAATTCCCAGTAGGCATCTTTGTTACCAATTACAGAGTGATATAATTCCTTACGGGATATCATGATCAGCCACAAATTCCTTCGCAACAAAACATACTAATGTTCTTACAGTGACGACAAGAACCCGCGAATGTTTTTTGAACGTTAACAAGAACTATTGCATACACTGAACAATCGGTATGGTGATTCGTGGAATACACAACTTACCCTCAACGGGGCACCTGTCATGTACGAGTATTCCTCAATAATAATAAGTTTAGGCATCTTGATTTCTTTTCTGTACTTTCTACCTAATCCATCTAGCAATGTATTCGTTTAGAGATGGCAACGTGTAGCTCACAGCGAGATTTAATTTAGTTAGAGTGGTCTTGAGATGAATACCTTCCTGTTTTAAAAAATTATTTACAGAAAGAATGTCACAAATAATTTATAAGCAATTGACTCAGGATATTAAATAATTTCCCTATGAAAATAAAGCAGAACCCATGCCTCAAATTGAAATTATTTTTAAACCCGCTATTTCTTTCGCCGTCTATTCGTCTCCATTGAAATCGAGATTTAATCATCGTCAAATATTCAGCTCATGACCATAAGAATTCGTGAGAAAAATCCCGCGAAAATGTTTGAATATGTTTCGCATATAATTAAAGAAACAGATGAAATGCACGAATGATTACCACAAACTAGAAAAAAGTGTTTAAGTTATAGATTTAGAAATATCACTATATATATTAACGGAGCATCTTGAAAATGATTAAACCGACAGATGTTCTGATTGGTTGTCATGTTGGAGATTGATTTATGTCGACGACTGATACGGCACTCGTGGGCATGCGACGTATCTCCTATTTCAATTACTGGAGAAATAAATCACACCTAGTGAGAAGTCGTAAATTAAGTGCAAGCAGTTTGTTTTGATTTCTTCAAGAGGATGAATCAATTCCAGATGTCAACTGAATTATTTTAGTCACACACCTCTGAATAACCCTCTCAACTCCGATCTTCTTTGGCAAAAAATTATCAAACTTTTCTTTACAATGATATATCTACTCTTGGGATGTGCTTTCACAAGATGTGTCACTAGCCGAATGCTGCAGTGATATAACACTTAAAAAGGGCAAATGTTATAGCATTACAAGGAGACAAAAACAAGCATACCACAGTCTTCCAAAACACGCACATATTTCACAGGAAGTTGTCCAAAACGACACTAGCTGGTAAATTGTTAATAAAACGTCTAATCAACCATAAAACCTCATAATACATGGTTTAGAGTTTGTGTGGATAAATCTATTAACCAACGATGTAATCATTATCTAAGTCATGTATATTATGGTATTTGTAGGTGAGATTCCAAAGTATTAAACAACAACACATCTGACTTATTCTCTATTACAATGTAACAAATCGCAGCTCTTCGTGTTGGTTGCCCTTTTCTTTATATACATGGGCATACATGTGCAATATTTACCAGAAGTCTTTCATATAAAAGTATGCAAACAACATTTAAAAGAGAAGAAGTCGGTTGATGAATTAGTCTAATCCGTTCAAATGAAGATGAACTTACTTGGTCTCCTTCCCCGAGCTATATATTTTTATTGTCTGTAGTCTCTCTACATGTCTGTCCCTACCACTTCCAAACCAAATCTATCTTCGTTCTATAGTTGACTGACGACATACCAGTACTTAATGGTCCCAAGAGTGCATAAGCATTTTTCTCTCCTTGTCGTTCAACTTAAATCATCTCGACAGTCGCAGTACTTAGCGTACGATTAGGTAAAAAATTATCATATTATTTTTGTAAAAAAAATCTTTATTATCGTCTTGCCAGATATTGTTTGAGAGTAAGGTGTTTTAACCTCGCCATTGTCTTTTTTTATTTATTTTTTTTTTTATTTTTTTTTTTTATTTGGCTTTGCTGTATTTTAGAATGTTATTGTGAAACGTGTTTGGCAATAGTAGAAGACATTTAGTATTACATCGATACTTGTTTGGTTTGAATAGTTTTTACGTCTAAGTACCAGCTTACCGGAGACTCACACATTGTTATAGAAACGAGCATTCCATTTCGAAAATAAATGTTAAAGAAACAAAACCATATCCTAACATAAACCTTATCATCAAACACAACAAGCAGCAAAAAGAAAATGCAAAAATACTCAGTTTAAAAAATAACACGATTAACTACTACAAACAAATGTTATGAACATTAAAGTATTAACAATCAATGAATAATAAACCTTGAAAAAACTATAAACACATCGCACAAGGATAAAAATGAAAGGTACTACATATCCGATTTTAAGAGTGGTAGGCTCAAAGTTATATATCTACAATGTTTCGGTTTGCTTTATTAGGTTTAAAAATGCTTCCCCTTTGCGCAGTATGTTGTGGTGTGTGATTTTGGAGGATGCGGTATACAAGTGCCGTGGCTCTATCACAACATAAAATCGTTCGGATTACACGTTTATGATAAACACGAATTCATAAACCTAGTGCTTTTCATCCCTGCCAAGGCTGCCACGATATATCTTCATTATCTGTATAACGAACTATGTACGAAGTAATTTTGTTGGTCCCCAGAGGTTCGTTATAACCATGTGTTACTGTAAGTATCTGTATGTACTGTGCAGTTGTCATGTATTCACGTTATATTTGTTGACTGTTTGCATAGGTCCTTCTGGAAAAAACACTGAAATCAGTGATGATGATGATTAGCTACTGTACATGGAAATGTGGAAATGTAAACACTTCTTTGGTGAACTTGCATGAAAAACAGCAATATGTTTTGTTTTCAATAAGATTTACGTGTAATTTTAGGACAGTTTTATGATTGTTTTTCCATTTTATTTTTCTAGAATTGAGAGTTTAAATGTTTAATACAATATCAAAACATACACAAGAACTATTGCACACTGACCGAGTAGAAGCTGAAGATATCAAACTCAAATCAAGGGATGCCTTTTAGTCTGTAAGCGATCGAAGAAGGAAGATAATCAGCGTTCTTGAACTCAAGACATTGTTAAATCGTGTAACATTTGTCAACGTTATCTACAAAACATCAAACGGTAATTCGCAGCTTCTCGCAGCGCCTTAACAAACAGCCGAGTATTGGGGTTTAAATATTACATTAAAGCTACACAATAAATCAATGATTTACAAGCATTGCTATGTATCTTCTCCTCATTTGCAGAGAAAAGAGCAGTTGTCCCTGTAAGCAGAAGACGATTAACGCGTCCGTTTAAGCAGAAGAGTAAAGGCCTTTGTATAGTATAGAAGTACGCTGAACGTGACAAATTCCTAGACAGGAAGGGAGGAAACATGACGGAGAAGTCAGTGGCACGTACTAAACGGGGACAAATGACGTAACAGCTGTAGTCACATAGGTATGTAAAGGTCAGACAGATGATGACATTGATCTTTACAAAAGATTTTATATACGGTATACAGTAAACTGCTTCTTTTCACAACACAAATTGAGAAATTTAGAGAATAAAATCCCGTCTTCACCACACTTTACAGCTAGTTCGTTTTTTTTCTTTTCGTTTAACACCCTATCAACAGCCAGGGCCATATATGGACGTGCCAGGTTTTGATGGTGGATGAAAACTAGAGTTCCCAGAGAAAAATAAACGACAAGCGGTCAGTATCTGGTAACCGTCCCGCCATATGACTTTCAGGTTTTGTTTGATTATTGGCTAATGCCCTGTTAAGGTAATTAAAAGGACGACCCCTTATAGTATATGCGGAATGTTGCGTGCTTATGATGTGTGTGCTGGCGGAGACTGTGGTACACTGTATGTTGTGCCTTATTGATATACTAGTATATTTGTATGTTGAAATTTTATACATATATCATGATTTGAACAATTCGTATAGATCATAGTAACATAAAACAAAATAACGTAATTATAAATCAAAATAATTTAATTTTATTGCATAATATGGTGCAGCAACCTGAATGTTATTACCTCAAACTATATATAAAGGTTCATAACCCCCTCCCCACCACCACCACACTGTGTGTTAAACAGTGACTTCTTTAAATATACTGAAACGTAATTGACATCAATTATAATATATTTAGAAGTCATCAAATTTGAAACAGATATGTTAAAAATCTACTGCGTAATGAATATCGCATTTTACAATATAATTCCATTTTAAGTAATAAGATACCATTTGATTCCGAAATAAAATAATCACTAACCTCAGACAAGTGCAAAAGTGATATTTTACCATTTCCTATGAATGTAAAATACATCGCATTTGGGTTGACCTCTTTACGAGTGAAAGAGGCAAAAGGTGAACTTGTGACCTAGAATGGCCATGTTCAAGTCAAGTACACTCATTTATTAATACCAACACTTGACACGCACTTGGAGAATTTAGATTTATAATTTCCCTAATATCTACAAGATTTAATGTATCAAAAAGTGTTGATGTATATGTGTATTTCCGGTATACGAGTACCCGGATGTTTGAACTATGATGAACAGGTCAAACCTATACACTTACGTTTAATAATGTGGAATATAACTTGAAATAAATGAATTCGTACTAGGCAGTCTATTTTGCCTGTTTTGTTACATGTTTGACTACGTTCAGATTGATTGAGTCTATCGACATTTCGACTTCTCCAGAGTTATTCAAGCAACAAGAGCTATCAAATGTAAAATTTATAATAATAAGTGTCTTTTAATTTGGCGGTGTTACGCGAAAATAAAACCCTACTAAAAGTCTCCGTTTTAAATAACGTGTTGTGTTTGGTATCATTAGAGGTTTGAAGGTTTGAATTTTGTGTTGATGGAATGTTGACGGGATAGTCAGTTAACAATGACATCAAACTTTTTTTTTCTTTTTCTTTCCTGGTACGATTGTTTTTAAGAATAATTTTAAACAGCGCCACTTAAAGAAACTTTTAAAATTAAGATTTCAAAGTAATCAATCAAACAACACGAGCGACATAAATAAATATTGTTTTTGCAAAGTCAAATAATATGATACAATGACTTTATACAACGATGAAACCACGTCATCGATATCAGTGATAAATATCATATTGACCAAGCGCAGAATAGGCGTTGATCTTAACAAAATTAGCAACAAAGGTTCGATATTTACCTGTATTGTGATGTATTGTGTGTAGTGAGTTCTGTTCAGGAAGCTGTGCTACATGTATATTCGTGTGTTATGTCCCAAAGTACCGAAGATGCCTAACAACAAATCCAACGCAGTCAAATAATACAGTCAAGAGTTAAACAAGTCACCGGATCTCTAAAATGTTTGGGTCTATGCATTTTCATAAAGTATGATGTGTCCCGGAGAGGGACAGTCAACCTCACTACAGTCATTCTCACGGAGATTAATTAAGAAGCAAGAAGCACAAAACAACATAACAGATGAAAGATGTTCGTTTACACTATGCAATAAATTTCTAAGCAAAATAACATGTTTTAAAGGAGAAACACACTCAGGCAGTCTATAATAAACGAGGACCTTTGTACCAGAACAAACCTCCTCGAGTTTAATTAAAGATATTAGATAACAGAGACATGGCCTAAATATAGAACACCTGTGGAAAACAAGTAGACACTCAGGATCAGCTGTCGCACGGGTCACGTGATCTTTAGAGATTTACCTTACCTACCAAGATGCTATTGGATGAGTGTTAGAATTTGAGACAACGCCTTGGTGTATAGTACTGCTATTGTGTGCATCAGTTGGTCGGAACATGTGTGGGCTACTTATGTAGCATTTTATTAGCTGGTGTTGGAATGTAGATGTGTGATATACATTGTACATTGATAAACAGATATAGATACTGCCGCCCTCTTATTGTGGAATGTTGATATGTTGTAACTTGTTAAGTTCTTAGGTAATCATGCGTGGAATGTATTTCAAAAATGATTAAGGGAACATTAAATAAATTCTTTTTGTAGCTGAGAATATGTTCTAAGTGACGATACATAAATGATAAAGAGGGTTTGATTACAAGATTATTTATGTTTTATTTCATCATGCCATCTTTAGTAAATTTACATTAACTTTACGTTCCTTCATCAAAGATCGGAATGAGAAAGAAATATTTATTCTTCTTCTTTAGTGAGATCATACTCGTGGAATTACCATCAACAAGTAATATATCATAGTCAGAAAGTAGTCAAAATTGTGAGATTAAAGGCCAGCATAAAACATATATTTAATAAAATTCAATTATATATTTGCTCATTGGAGTGTTTTACTCGATCTTACGTGGATATAAAAAGGACAATTATTAATATTTTACACAACAGTGATGTTTTGTATTTTTTATGGTTGCTACAAAAGAGCCAAACGAATTTTCATTATGATATCGCATACGACCTAAAAGGGAGTACAAAAATATATCGCCCATATTTGATTTATTTTGGCTCATCTGCTGATGCAAAATTACGATTTTCAATTTTTCAATGCCATTCTTGATATCAGACTTTCCAAGAACACTTATAAAGTGAACACATGTTTTTACCGAACACCAAGATAAATTCGCAGTACTTTTCATTCCCCGTCAATGTTTATATGATATGTGTATAACAATTTCTTCACAGATATTCGTTGTAACCATGTTTTACTGTAGAAAAATAGAACATAGAAACATGATATCCCATTGCATTTCGTTATATTAGCAATTGGTTTATAAGGAGCCAAGATCAAAGACAAGATATGGACACCGAACTACCATATTCTTGCTTAATTTCGCGGGTGTACAATTTCGATGTTAACTATTTAGAACTGTTTCGCGTGAGTTAATTGATTTATCCCGAATTATATATGTACACTTTAAACATGCGACAAGTTCCAATATGTAAAAACCATAATTTGAACAAATTTCGTGAGGTATTAATTTCGCAAATTAAATTCCCCACGAATAATATCAACTATACAGTAGATAATTATGTTATTTTTATTACAATAATTAGACATTGGATATTTATATTTCAGTCCAATCTGCTCCTAACCTGTTTTTGAGTATTGTTAAAGAATAGTATTACAGCCATTCGTTTTCATCATGGCATTTGAGACAAGATTACCAGGTGAACGAAACAGATAAAAACACGGGACTAAACAAATCAATAAATCAAAAATAATTATGGCCAATGAAGACATTTGCGTTGCCCTAATTCTGAAATTTGAAATGGAATGTACATTTATCATCGTGCAATTATAATATTTCCCGTTAACAAGGTAAAATGGTTTTCTTCTTCCTTTTTATGATTGATGTCCCTCTGCGAGTATATCAGTGCTGCTGGTAAAATCGCCCATAATCGCCCTACACCAATTAAACCGAACGGACCCTCTATGTGTTTACAAACGTTCCCCTAACCCTGATGTAATTCAATTTTCATTTGTGGACTACCTTGACATGCTAAGCAAAGGTCAGAATATATGTTACCCACGAAAGTGCTGAGATCTCACCAGGAAGAAATCCTTGCGCTCAAGGCCAAATCGGCTGGTTTTATTATGACCGATAAAATGACTTACGTTTTATCTCATCTGATGTAGTTTTAATCTGCTAGATTAAAAGCCGTCGTCAAAAATATCAAAACAAATCAACTAGGTGGAAATAAGCCCATTTTTTGTAACATCGCTACATTATTCTATAACCTTGTTGTTTGTAATAGTTTTTTGTATTATTGAATTCATCAGGATCATGGTTGAAATATCTCGTTGGAATTATATACGCATGCTATGTACAATTGTTCGATATTTGCATATAATAGTGTTACTTGCACTTGTGAGTGTCGTTGATTGTTACGTCATTATTTTGTGAGCGACACGTCATAATTTTCATTGAAAACCATGTAAATTTGCTCATATTAATACCTTCTCAAGCGATACCTACCAACAAGGGAGATAACTCTTTAAAGTGCAAAAACGGAATACAATGTAGGTCGTGGTCAGTTAGGCATACTAAAACAAACTTACATCCTAATATTCTAGCTACACGGATAATATTTGTCTATATAAAGAAAAAAATGTGTTTTTCACCTTCTAAATGCATAACTAAAATTATGTCTGACAAATATCATGGACTGAAGAATAACATTTTAGTCGAGCAAATGCGTTAAATGATCACTAGTAACATTAAGAAGTACTCAGATGACCATGAACTGGAAAGAGCCAGAACATTTATTTTGCTAGTTTTAAGTATTTAAATCAACATATTTTGAAGAAATTGCAACAACACATTTTTGGAGAATAGAGATTGATTTGCACAATAAACTCAGAAACAGTAAATTTCAAGGCATAAGATTCCGCGAGAATTGTTATTTCTGAAATTCCTGTCAATCCTTCATATTACCTACAAGAGCAAAAACATGAGAATCTATAAGTTACATATAAGAACAACCACACGAAAATCTAGAAGGGTATTAATGGTATACCTACGGGTTCCTGCGTTTTTAGCTTTGATGTTTATCATCTTCCACAGCATGTTATTCCTCATTTGTAATTCCCTTGGGTTGTCTAAGTTATAGGCATTGCTCTAATAAAAATTGATCAAATTAATTGAAGCATAAGTTATCAAAATGTAAATCTTTCCCAATTATTTAAAGTGAATAGTCGGGCAAAAAAACCAGTCTAAATCATTGATTACTGTACAAAGGTATTGGAGAAAAGTCGAATAACACAGACAAAAAAGGAAAATGAAAAAAAAGAGGAACATGTTCGCAGACAACAAATGATTGAGCGCAAATACACTGAAATACATCTGCAAAGCATGGCACAATTCATCGTTTGGTCTACTAAAACCAATGCTCCAGTCGATGTTTATATCGAAGTTTTTCCCACGTGCAGATATATAGGAGGGCTGAAGTTGGTTGCGAGTTCCTAGTTCCTAGTTCCGTTTAATAAACGGAACTAGGAACCAGACCCGAGTTCCGTTTAAGCTTATACGGAACTCGGGTCTGGTTCCTAGTTCCGTATAAGCTTAAACGGAACTCGGGTCTGGTTCCTAGTTCCGTTTAAGTTAAACGGAACTGAGGTCTAGGTATCAGATCCGTTTAAGGAAATCTGTGTTATAGATATTAATTCTGTTCTATATTATTCATGGAAGCTCTAAGTTCGATTCCTGTATATAATAGGTAATTGAACATGCAGTTAGAGATAGGAATCCTAATAAACGGAACTCCGCTCGTTGGCCAGTATGTTTGTTAAACGGAACTCGGGTCTGGTTCCTAGTTCCGTATAAGCTTAAACGGAACTCGGGTCTGGTTCCTAGTTCCGTTTAAGTTAAACGGAACTCGGGTCTGGTTCCTAGTTCCGTTTAAGTTAAACGGAACTCGGGTCTGGTTCCTAGTTCCGTTTATTAAACGGAACTAGGAACTAGGAACTCGCAACCAACTTCAGCCCTCCACCTAGGGATGCGTTGTCCGTTGATTATACGTATCCTAGTTACCACAGGTGACTTGCACTTTCCATATGGTACCGTCTATCCTAAAATCTCGCGAGACCCTACGTATACCTGCCATATAGACATCTAGTTACCACTTCAGGATGCCGATTTCTCCGCACAATCAGGTCATTGCGTGGGGATCACTGTCGCCGTTTTACAGATATTCTTTGAACACGGAGCAAATGTTAGACATATGTAAGACAAAGGCAAACGCATTACCAGATTGGTTACATCTACAATATCTTTTGATAATGTGATTCTGCGAACAGAAAAAATTTCGTTAATTTTCAGGAAAGCAAAAAACATGATAAAATTTCTAAGGATGTAGTAATTTTAGTTTTCCCCTTTCGCCGTGTGTCTGAATTAGAATCCATACAATATAAAAAGTAAAGCATATTCAATCATTGTTCGTTTTTGTAAAGAGCTACAATCAGAACATTTGAATAAAAGAATCAAGTAATGTAATAGTTAAGAGATGAAGTTTTAACATTTGTGGTAATCCAATAGTCAAACAATGTCTATAGAATAGTTAAGCATCTTGTGCCTTGTCCGGTGAGCAGAAATAAGAATAGTAGTTGATGTCTAACTTTAGTTTTTAAAAGTGACTTCAAAATTTGAACTCTTAGGATCTTTTCATAACACCCCTTTCTTCCAAATGCTTTCAACGCAAATTTTGGATTTCGATTTCGTAAGTGTTGACACTACTAAGAGGTACAGAGTACAGAGGGACTACATAAAACTTTACAAAACTAATAATACATACAATAAACATGCTTATAGTACAATTCTTGTTTATCTAATGGTTCAAATAATTTATAAAAAAGCGATCAGCATACACGAGTATTTTTCAAATGACATTCGGAAAGTCGAATGACATTGTGTTGTCATCACCGATGATCTCATGAGGAAAATATGACAATAAAATATACCCCAGTGGATTGGATGTGTAATTCAATGCTAATTGGTAACGATAGGCATGGTTAAGTTCGAACCTTTATGGACACAAACAGGTTGCAGGTCAAAAATAAAAAGCATTGCAATGTTGATCCGAAAGCTACCAATCAGTAGAGGTTATATATGTATTATTTTAGTCTCAAGGCGTATGCCCTACTCTACAGTTCCAAAAGGTTCAAACTAAGGAATAATATTCAGCCGATAGATTATCAACGTACAGCTTTCTAGGATCTGATGACTAGTGTAGCACTACAAATATGTAGTCAACAACGTCACTCTGACTTTCATTACATTCTGGTTGTACTTCACTTAGGCGAAGTGTTAATGTAAAGGAATTCACGCTTTGTTGCAGTTCGTTGCCCATTCACGAGACACTCACGAGAAAAGGAAGTCATAATCAAAGTCACAAGAACGCTTTGATGGCACGTAGTCAAACACAAGGAAGGGACATCGTGTAGATTAGAAAGTTAATGTCACGCGACCAAAGAATCGGCCTTTATTAGACTAGGAAACCCGGTAGTTGTCTGACGTCTAAAGGGCAATAGCTTGTCTAGAGGAGATGGACACACAGCTGCGTTAGATACGGAGCATAGATCTGTCACCTTCTGTTAGCGCTTTATTTCCTAATAATGCATTACCCTCGGCTGTCAATTTGTCTCTCCTCGGACTTCTCGTGTATGTATGATAGATTATGGTCATAGTTCGGCCTTCAACGACAACTCTATCTGTAAAGTTCAATTTTTTTCCCAATATGAACCGTATTGTAGTAAATTGTTACCTTTTAGAATGGGTTCCAGCATAATAGGAACGCTTCTTATTATGAAACCATACAGCATCGTCATCATTGTAAATATTATCTGGTCTTTATGTAATTATGCGTGCATTGACTTCTCTGTGTTTTCTGTTTCATAATCATAGTTTAGAAATATTCCGGTTACTCTTCAGATATATAATGCACTAAATGGCCTTATCGACCTAAAACGAACCGATGTCCTACTTTCATCGTTGTGTAACTTATCTTGATGTAGGGTGTTTTCAATCAGTACTATCAATCATGTCGTTTGAGAAGCAAAGGAAAAATATACCATCTTTTTGTGATATTGTCTCCTCAATCTGTTCGATATATTGACAGTATGGTAAGCTTCCGATGATCTTGTCTACAATCATTTTAATTAACGAGTAACGTAATTATTCGACGTTACGAGGAGATGCAACACAAAGATAAACGAGTACCCCCTGATTCTACATCTCCACAACGTCATATTTCTCTCAGTTAATCATCAGATGCCATACTACTAGATTGCGCGTACAGATATACCATTCCTCGAAACTACAAACGCCTTGGGGGACCTTTTCTATGACAAACTCATAGTGCAGTTAACACTACGAATCAATCGACAAATTTCACTGTAAAGCTAGTGTTATGGCAATCACTATGTTACAGCCAGCAATTTTCACGGGGATTGTAATTTCATAATTTTTCGAGAAATTGATGTGATCGCGAAAATTCCATACGCGAAATGAAAAGCCATAAATAAATCATAGGTATAAGTTGTTACGAATTAAAAAAAAATAAAAATGGTTATTCGGTCCTTGACCTCGGGATGCATTTACAAAATGTACATCGACCTAGAGAAATTTCCCTTCAGATTGACTTGAATTGCAAGCTCTACTCGTGTTTCTTCAACTATTCAGCGGTTATTGACCTAGCAAACATATAAATAGAACCAGGGAAGCTAGAATAGATAAATGGTAATTACCCTTTCATTAACCAAGTAAACGGGATACATGTACATAACAGAGAGTAACATGTACCGCTCCAATATATATTGATAATACAGACACGAGGATAAAGTTATCAGTATAAAAATATTATTTTATATTTTTCTGTTCAAAGAAAAGATTACAATAAAAAAGTCATGATTGTTATTCATTTAAGAAAAACCTTTATCTGCTATTCACAATTGCTAGGGACAGTTCACTGTCCAACGCATTTCCCTTACTATAAATACATTGACAAAACACATACCATAATCATTTGGGATTTATTTCATTATGACATGTACGAATTTAAATTATTGCTTTATAAACAAGCCGGTAACAAATTACAGGGATTCAAAGAAAACTTAATTAACAAACTTTTTTTTTTTTTTTTTAACCATTTAGAAACAGTGTGAGGGTAATTGCTACTGGTATATACCTCCTGTGTGTTTGGCTAGAGGCCCACACACCAGCATCGAGGACGTTCGGAATCATCACTTAGATTTTTTTTGCGTAATTATGACCAGCAGTTGGAGAAAAATAACAGATTTCCATTATTCCTTTTCTATTTCAAATGCCGACGGCGTATGAGGAACAAAGAATCGCATTATGACTTGAGTTTGACTTCACGTTTGTGCACTCATGAGTTTTTAAATGCAGAGTTTCCATTAGACCATGCTTTAAAATGCAAACCAAATTAATTTTCTTTTAATACTAAATTTACAAGTTTTGAATGCAAAGCCTGGGTGAAAATTAATTAAAGCCTAGAGTAAAAAGGTAAGTTTTAATAACAATCAGTTTTGCATCAGATAATGTTTTAGCTTTCATCACCAGAATGTAAAAACGCATTTATTCCCCAACGAACCAATGTTGCCCCCGAAGGTATGAAACTATGAAAAATATTGTATGGTTTTCAAACAAAAATATCCATCTTGAATCCGGACAGAGGTAGGCCTGATGATGTTGTTCGGTTATCAGCGCGATAGTATTATAAAAGGGGCAGAGTTCCACTATTACACGGAAACACAACACAAATATACCGCAAGCCTCCCAAAACATACACAAATATACCGCAACCTCCCAAAACATACACAAATATACCGCAACCTCCCAAAACATACACAAGTATACCGCAACCTCCCAAAACATACACAAGTATACCGCAGCCTCCCAAAACATACACAAATATACTGCAGCCTCCCATAACATACACAAATATACCGCAGCCTCCCAAAACATACATACAAAGTATATCGCAGCCTCCCATAACATACACAAATATACCGCAGCCTCCCATAACATACACAAGTATACCGCAGCCTCCCATAACATACACAAGTATACCGCAGCCTCCCATAACATACACAAATATACCGCAGCCTCCCATAACATACACAAGTATACCGCAGCCTCCCATAACATACACACACAAACATACATAAGTATACTGCAGCCTCCCATAACATACAAAAATATACCGCGGCCTCCCAAAACAATAACAAGTATACCGCAACCTCCCAAAACATACACAAGTATACCGCAACCTCCCAAAACATACACAAGTATACCACAACCTCCCAAAACATACACAAGTATACCGCAACCTCCAAAACATACACAAGTATACCGCAACCTCCCAAAACATACACAAGTATACCGCAGCCTCCCATAACATACAAAAATATACCGCGGCCACCCAAAATATACATAAATATACCGCAGCCTCTTAAACATGCACAAGTATACCGCAGCCTCCCAAAACATACACAAATATACCGCGGCCTCCCAAAACATAAGTATACCGCAGCCTCCCATAACATACACAAATATACCACAGCCTCCCAAAACATGCACAAATATACCGCAGCCTCACATAACATACCCAAGTATACCACAGCCTCCAAAAACATACACAAGTATACCGCAGCCTTCAAAACACATACACAAGTATACCGCAGCATCCCATAACATACACACATATACCACAGCCACCCACAACATACACAAGTATACCACAGCCTCTCACAACATACACAAGTATATCACAGCCTCCCATAACATAAACAAATATACCACAGCCACCCACAACATACACAAGTATACCACAGCCTCCCATAACATACACAATTATACCGCAGCCTCCATAACATACAAAATAACCATACCAAAAACATACACCGCAGCCTCCAAAACATACATAAATATACCGCAGCCTCCAATACATACATAAATATACCGCAGCCTCCAATAACATACACAAATATACCGCAGCCTCCCATAACATACACAAGTATACCACAGCCTCCCATAACATACACAAGTATACCGCAGCCTCCCATAACATACACAAAACAGTATACCACAGCCTCCCATAACATACACAAATATACCGCAGCCTCCCATAAACATACACAAGTTATACCGCAGCCTCCCATAACATACATAAATATACCGCAGCCTCCCATAAACATTACAACTATATACCGCAGCCTCCCATAACAACAAATACATAGATATACCGCGCAGCCTCCATATAATATACCCAGCCTCCAACATACACAATATACCGCAGCCTCCCATAACATACACAAATATACCGCAGCCTCCATACATAAACATAGCCTCCACATACATATACCCAGCTCCATAACATACACAATACGCAGCCTCCCATAACATACACAAATATACCGCAGCCTCCCATAACATACACAAATATACCACAGCCTCCATAACATACACAAATATACCGCAGCCTCCCATAACATACACAATATACCGCAGCCTCCCATAACATACACAAATATACCGCAGCCTCCCATAACATACACAAATATACCACATAACCCAGCCACCCATAACATACACAAGTATACCACAGCCTCCCATAACATACACAAGTATACCAGCAGCCTCCCATAATATACACAAGTATACCACAGCCTCCCATAACATACACAAATATACCACAGCCTCCCACAACATACACAAGTATACCACAGCCTCCCATAACATACACAAGTATACCGCAGCCTCCCATAACATACACAAGTATACCGCAGCCTCCCATAACATACACAAATATACCACAGCCTCCCATAACATACACAAGTATACCACAGCCTCCCATAACATACACAAGTATACCACAGCCTCCCATAACATACACAAGTATACCGCAGCCTCCCATAACATACACAAATATACCGCAGCCTCCCATAACATACACAAATATACCGCAGCCTCCCATAACATACACAAATATACCGCAGCCTCCCATAACATACACAAATATACCGCAGCCTCCCATAACATACATAAATATACCGCAGCCTCCCATAACATACACAAGTATACCGCAGCCTCCCATAACATACACAAGTATACCGCAGCCTCCCATAACATACACAAAATATATCGCAGCCTCCCATAACATACACAGATATACCACAGCCTCCCACAACATACACAAAGTATACCACAGCCTCCCATAACATACACAAGTATACCCACAGCCTCCCATAACATACACAAGTATACCACAGCCTCCCATAACATACACAAGTATACCCAGCCTCCCACAACATACACAAGTATACCACAGCCTCCATAACATACACAAGTATACCGCAGCCTCCCATAAACATACATAGATATACCGCAGCCTCCCATAACATACATAAATATACCGCAGCCTCCCATAACATACACAAATATACCGCAGCCTCCCCATAACATACACAAGTATACCGCAGCCTCCAAAACATACACACATACACCACAGCCTCCCATAACATACACAAATATACCGCAGCCTCCCATAACATACACAAATATACCGCAGCCTCCAATAACATACACAAATATACCGCAGCCTCCCATAACATACACAAGTATACCGCAGCCTCCCATAACATACACAAATATACCGCAGCCTCCCATAACATACACAAAAATATACCACAGCCACCCATAACATACACAAATATACCGCAGCCTCCCATAACATACACAAATATACGCAGCAGCCTCCCATAACATACACAAATATACCACAGCCACCCATAACATACACAAGTATACCGCAGCCACCCATAAACATACACAAGTATACCGCAGCCTTCCATAACATACACAAATATACCGCAGCCTCCCAATAACATACACAAATATATACCGCAGTCTCCATAACATACACAAAATTATACCGCAGTCTCTCATAACATACACACAAATAACAACCACCCATAACATACATAAATATACCGCAGCCTCCCAAAAACATACATACAAGTATACCACAGCCACCCCCAAAACATACACAAAATATACCGCAGCCTCCAATAACATACACAAATATACCGCAGCCTCCCATAAACAAACACAAGTATACCGCAGCCTTCGACAACAAAATACACAAATATACCGCAGCCTCCCAAATGTACACAAATATACCGCAGCCTCCTATAACATACACAAGTATACCGCAGCCTCCCATAACATACAGAGGTATACCGCAGCCTCCCATAACATACACAAATATACTGCAGCCTTCCATAAAATACACAGATATACCACAGCCACCCACAACATACACCAATATACCGAAGCCTTCGATACACACAGATAGCACATACATAACAAGGGAGACCGTCCTTAAATTCCATCAACTGTTGATTGGATGTTTAACCTTGTCATATCAAATATACTGTATCGATGGACCGTGCCAAGGATTGAAATCGTTTGACTGGTAAGAACAGCTAGTGAACACAGAGGGTGACGAAAATTATCTATCTAACATTGACATATTCACAGTGACGGGCATACGGACAGGTGTGAATTTCGAACGCTGGATATAAATGTGATGTGTTAGAAAACGTCGGGACGCAGCTTGATATTACGTGGAATGAAAAGGGGTAGTTTAGTGGATGGAAATCGGCCGGGGACAAGAAATGTTGCCCGAAAGAGAAAAAGTACTTGAACAGATATTTTAGTATTGGTGATGTGACCGGGTTGAGTGTGCTTCTTGGATGTCTTTGGTTGCATGCTTCAGTGATATAGCACTATAATAAGGTCAAGACTTCCACTATCACAAGGAGACACAACACGAATATACCACAGTCCCCCAAAATCATACAGACATCCACACACACCGAATCCAATTTGGCACATGGGAGGTCGTTCTGAACTTCCCCTTGCTGTTTATATATAACCACTGATATAATGTTAACTTAATCAATGAAACCAACCAAAGATACCATAGAATCCTGTATGTACCGAGGAGTGTAGTAGCGGAAATCGACTGGTTGTTCGCGAGTGATATGTTGGTAATTCGATGTAAATCACTTATCCCCGTGTGGCTTCACATATTAAAGCATGAGCAATATTAGTGTGTCACTTCGTTAAATACATTTTTGGTGATTGAAAAGATACATTTGTAGTTTAAAAAAAGCATACGACTAATTTACATTTTTGAACTAAAACCTCCGAACTCGTATGGATAGTACATCACTGAATGCACCTAATAGTCATACTTTTATTGTTACTAGTATCTGTATAGGACACTGCTAATCATTTTATTTGGTGGGGTTTAGGGTTTAAAAAAAAAACTAAATAATGATATATTTTGACCATGAAACATACATCTATATCGTGGCTCGAACTTGGATAGAATAGGAAAATAATTTTTCTCGAACGAGTTTGGTGCCAAAAATGGTATCAGTTTGAAGAAAGATAACTCGTACAATGAGGCTTGAAGATGCTCCGCCGCCGACAGAACACAGATGATTCTCATCAATTGAACAATTTTTTTTTTGAATTTTTGTATTTAGGTTTAATAAAAATTAATGAATTACTAAATATAATATATCTTGCTTTTGCTGCATGTCATTCGGTACTTCATTCCATATAGGACCTTTTCGGGACGCAATTCTTCATCTTTAATACTTATATCTTCAGGAATGAAATTAGAAGCTCAGTATTTTCAATGGCGGTAATGGTGTAAAGTAACTTTTGTAACTGAAGAAAAATACTATTGGTCAGCGGTGTAGCATCTTGATGTAAACATATCTATAAAGCTTTTCAAAACGTATTCAAAAATTATAGATAAACGATTTAATTTTATTCATATACATTGTATATAAATTCTTAGTCCCTAGAATCGAATCTCCATGTATTTTCATAGAACATGCAACCTTCATTGTATGTGAAAAGTGAGTATTGTAATATAAAAATGCTAATCATCATCATTTCTTATTGTACAAACACAGGGATCATCAATCTTATTGTACAAACACAAACAGGAGGAAAAGATTATCATCATCTTATTGTACAAACACAGGGATCATCATCATCTTATTGTACAAACACAGGGATCATCACCTTATTGTACAAACACAGGGATCATCACCTTATTGTACAAACACAGGGATCATCACCTTATTGTACAAACACAGGGGATCATCACCTTATTGTACAAACACATAAAAATAAAAAAACATCATCATCTTTATTGTACAAACTACAGGGATCATCATCTTATTGTACAAACACAGGGATCATCACCTTATTGTACAAACACAGGGATCATCACCTTATTGTACAAACACAGGGATCATCCTTATTGTACAAACACATGGATCAATCATCTTATTGTACAAAACACATGGATCATCGCCTTATTGTACAAACACAGGGATCATCATCTTATTGTACAAACACAGGGATCATCACCTTATTGTACAAACACAGGGATCATCACCTTATTGTACAAACACAGGGATCCTCACCTTATTGTACAAACACAGGGATCATCACCTTATTGTACAAACACAGGGATCATCACCTTATATTGTACAAACACAGGGATCATCACCTTATTGTACAAACACAGGGATCATCACCTTATTGTACAAACACAGGGATCATCACCTATTGTACAAACACAGGGATCATCACCTTATTGTACAAACACAGGGATCATCACCTTATTGTACAAACACAGGGATCCTCACCTTATTGTACAAACACAGGGATCATCATCTTATTGTACAAACACAGGGATCATCATCTTATTGTACAAACACAGGGATCCTCACCTTATTGTACAAACACAGGGATCATCATCTTATTGTACAAACACAGGGATCATCACCTTATTGTACAAACACAGGGATCATCACCTTATTGTACAAACACAGGGATCATCATCTTATTGTACAAACACAGGGATCATCACCTTATTGTACAAACACAGGGATCATCACCTTATTGTACAAACACAGGGATCCTCACCTTATTGTACAAACACAGGGATCATCACCTTATTGTACAAACACAGGGATCATCGACTTTATTGTACAAACACAGGGATCATCACGACTTATTGTACAAACACAGGGATCATCACTTATTGTACAAACACAGGGATCATCATCTTATTGTACAAACACAGGGATCATCACCTTATTGTACAAACACAGGGATCATCACCTTATTGTACAAACACAGGGATCATCACCTTATTGTACAAACACAGGGATCATCACCTTATTGTACAAACACAGGGATCATCATCCTATTGTACAAACACAGGGATCATCACCTTATTGTACAAACACAGGGATCATCACCTTATTGTACAAACACAGGGATCATCACCTTATTGTACAAACACAGGGATCATCACCTTATTGTACAAACACAGGGATCATCACCTTATTGTACAAACACAGGGATCATCACCTTATTGTACAAACACAGGGATCATCACCTTATTGTACAAACACAGGGATCATCATCTTATTGTACAAACACAGGGATCATCACCTTATTGTACAAACACAGGGATCCTCACCTTATTGTACAAACACAGGGATCATCACCTTATTGTACAAACACAGGGATCATCATCTTATTGTACAAACACAGGGATCATCACCTTATTGTACAAACACAGGGATCATCATCTTATTGTACAAACACAGGGATCATCACCTTATTGTACAAACACAGGGATCATCAACTTATTGTACAAACACAGGGATCATCACCTTATTGTACAAACACAGGGATCATCACCTTATTGTACAAACACAGGGATCATCGACTTATTGTACAAACACAGGGATCCTCACTTATTGTACAAACACAGGGATCACCTTATTGTCAACACACTCACTTATTGTACAAACACAGGGATCATCACTTATTGTACAAACACAGGGATCATCACCTTATTGTACAAACACAGGGATCATCACCTTATTGTACAAACACAGGGATCATCACCTTATTGTACAAACACAGGGATCATCATCTTATTGTACAAACACAGGGATCATCACCTTATTGTACAAACACAGGGATCATCACCTTATTGTACAAACACAGGGATCATCGCCTTATTGTACAAACACAGGGATCCTCACCTTATTGTACAAACACAGGGATCATCACCTTATTGTACAAACACACAGGGATCCTCACCTTATTGTACAAACACAGGGATCATCATCTTATTGTACAAACACAGGGATCATCACTTATTGTACAAACACAGGGATCATCACCTTATTGTACAAACACAGGGATCATCACTTATTGTACAAACACAGGGATCATCACCTTATTGTACAAACACAGGGATCATCACCTTATTGTACAAACACAGGGATCATCACCTCAAACACTTATTGTACAAACACAGGGATCATCACCTTATTGTACAAACACAGGGATCATCACCTTATTGTACAAACACAGGGATCATCACCTTATTGTACAAACACAGGGATCATCACCTTATTGTACAAACACAGGGATCATCATCTTATTGTACAAACACAGGGATCATCATCTTATTGTACAAACACAGGGATCATCACCTTATTGTACAAACACAGGGATCATCACCTTATTGTACAAACACAGGGATCATCACCTTATTGTACAAACACAGGATCATCATCACCTTATTGTACAAACACAGGGATCCTCATCTTATTGTACAAACACAGGGATCATCACCTTATTGTACAAACACAGGGATCATCACCTTATTGTACAAACACAGGGATCATCACCTTATTGTACAAACACAGGGATCATCACCTTATTGTACAAACACAGGGATCATCACCTTATTGTACAAACACAGGGATCATCACCTTATTGTACAAACACAGGGATCATCACCTTATTGTACAAACACAGGGATCATCACCTTATTGTACAAACACAGGGATCATCATCTTATTGTACAAACACAGGGATCATCATCTTATTGTACAAACACAGGGATCATCACCTTATTGTACAAACACAGGGATCATCACCTTATTGTACAAACACAGGGATCATCACCTTATTGTACAAACACAAGGGATCATCACCTTATTGTACAAACACAGGGATCATCACCTTATTGTACAAACACAGGGATCATCACCTTATTGTACAAACACAGGGATCCTCACCTTATTGTACAAACACAGGGATCATCATCTTATTGTACAAACACAGGGATCATCACCTTATTGTACAAACACAGGGATCATCACCTTATTGTACAAACACAGGGATCATCACCTTATTGTACAAACACAGGGATCATCATCTTATTGTACAAACACAGGGATCATCATCTTATTGTACAAACACATGGATCATCACCTTATTGTACAAACACAGGGATCATCACCTTATTGTACAAACACAGGGATCATCACCTTATTGTACAAACACAGGGATCATCATCTTATTGTACAAACACAGGGATCATCACCTTATTGTACAAACACAGGGATCATCACCTTATTGTACAAACACAGGGATCATCACCTTATTGTACAAACACAGGGATCATCACCTTATTGTACAAACACAGGGATCATCACCTTATTGTACAAACACAGGGATCATCACCTTATTGTACAAACACAGGGATCATCACCTTATTGTACAAACACAGGGATCATCACCTTATTGTACAAACACAGGGATCATCACCTTATTGTACAAACACAGGGATCATCACCTTATTGTACAAACACAGGGATCATCACCTTATTGTACAAACACAGGGATCATCACCTTATTGTACAAACACAGGGATCATCACCTTATTGTACAAACACAGGGATCATCACCTTATTGTACAAACACAGGGATCATCATCTTATTGTACAAACACAGGGATCATCATCCTTATTGTACAAACACACATGGGATCATCACCTTATTGTACAAACACAGGGATCATCACCTTATTGTACAAACACAGGGATCATCACCTTATTGTACAAACACAGGGATCATCACCTTATTGTACAAAACACAGGGATCATCGCCTTATTGTACAAACACAGGGATCATCACCTTATTGTACAAACACAGGGATCATCACCTTATTGTACAAACACAGGGATCATCACCTTATTGTACAAACACATGGATCCTCGCCTTATTGTACAAACACAGGGATCATCATTTTATTGTACAAACACAGGGATCATCACCTTATTGTACAAACACAGGGATCATCATCTTATTGTACAAACACAGGGATCATCACCTTATTGTACAAACACAGGGATCCTCGCCTTATTGTACAAACACAGGGATCATCATCTTATTGTACAAACACAATGATCATCACCTTATTGTACAAACACAGGGATCATCACCTTATTGTACAAACACAGGGATCATCACCTTATTGTACAAACACAGGGATCATCATCTTATTGTACAAACACAGGGATCATCACCTTATTGTACAAACACAGGGATCATCACCTTATTGTACAAACACAGGGATCATCACCTTATTGTACAAACACAGGGATAATCACCTTATTGTACAAACACAGAGATCATCATGTTATTGTACAAACACAGAGATCATCATCTTATTGTACAAACACAGGGATCATCATCTTATTGTACAAACACAGGGATCATCACCTTATTGTACAAACACAGGGATCATCACCTTATTGTACAAACACAGGGATCATCTTATTGTACAAACACAGGATCTCACCTTATTGTACAAACACAGGGATCATCACCTTATTGTACAAACACAGGGATCATCTCATCTTATTGTACAAACACAGAGATCATCACCTTATTGTACAAACACAGAGATCATCATCTTATTGTACAAACACAGAGATCATCATCTTATTGTACAAACACAGAGATCATCATCTTATTGTACAAACACAGAGATCATCATCTTATTGTACAAACACAGAGATCATCACCTTATTGTACAAACACAGAGATCATCACCTTATTGTACAAACACAGGGATCATCACCTTATTGTACAAACACAGGGATCATCACATTATTGTACAAACACAGGGATCATCACATTATTGTACAAACACAGGGATCATCACATTATTGTACAAACACAGGGATCATCACCTTATTGTACAAACACAGGGATCATCACCTTATTGTACAAACACAGGGATCATCACCTTATTGTACAAACACAGGGATCATCACCTTATTGTACAAACACAGGGATCCTCACCTTATTGTACAAACACAGGGATCATCACCTTATTGTACAAACACATGGATCATCACCTTATTGTACAAACACAGGGATCATCACCTTATTGTACAAACACAGGGATCATCACCTTATTGTACAAACACAGGGATCATCATCTTATTGTACAAACACAGGGATCATCACCTTATTGTACAAACACAGGGATCATCACCTTATTGTACAAACACAGGGATCATCACCTTATTGTACAAACACAGGGATCATCACCTTATTGTACAAACACAGGGATCATCGCCTTATTGTACAAACACAGGGATCATCACCTTATTGTACAAACACAGGGATCATCACCTTATTGTACAAACACAGGGATCATCGACCTTATTGTATTGTACAAACACAGGGATCATCACATTATTGTACAAACACAGGGATACTCACTTTATTGTACAAACACAGGGATCATCACATTATTGTACAAACACAGGGATCATCACCTTATTGTACAAACACAGGGATCATCACCTTATTGTACAAACACAGGGATCATCACCTTATTGTACAAACACAGGGATCATCACCTTATTGTACAAACACAGGGATCATCACCTTATTGTACAAACACAGGATCATCACCTTATTGTACAAACACAGGGATCATCACCTTATTGTACAAACACAGGGATCATCACCTTATTGTACAAACACAGGGATCATCACCTTATTGTACAAACACAGGGATCCTCGCCTTATTGTACAAACACATGGATCATCATCTTATTGTACAAACACAAGGATCATCACCTTATTGTACAAACACAGGGATCATCACCTTATTGTACAAACACAGGGATCATCACCTTATTGTACAAACACAGGGATCATCACCTTATTGTACAAACACAGGGATCCTCGCCTTATTGTACAAACACAGGGATCATCACCTTATTGTACAAACACAGGGATCATCACCTTATTGTACAAACACAGGGATCATCACCTTATTGTACAAACACAGGGATCATCACCTTATTGTACAAACACAGGGATCATCACCTTATTGTACAAACACAGGGATCATCACCTTATTGTACAAACACAGGGATCATCACCTTATTGTACAAACACAGGGATCATCATCTTATTGTACAAACACAGGGATCATCACCTTATTGTACAAACACAGGGATCATCACCTTATTGTACAAACACAGGGATCATCATCTTATTGTACAAACACAGGGATCATCACCTTATTGTACAAACACAGGGATCATCATCTTATCATCACCTTATTGTACAAACACAGGGATCATCACCTTATTGTACAAACACAGGGATCATCATCTTATTGTACAAACACAGGGATCATCATCTTATTGTACAAACACAGGGATCATCACCTTATTGTACAAACACAGGGATCATCACCTTATTGTACAAACACAGGGATCATCACCTTATTGTACAAACACAGGGATCATCACCTTATTGTACAAACACAGGGATCATCACCTTATTGTACAAACACAGGGATCATCACCTTATTGTACAAACACAGGGATCATCATCTTATTGTACAAACACATGGATCATCACCTTATTGTACAAACACAGGGATCATCACCTTATTGTACAAACACAGGGATCATCACATTATTGTACAAACACAGGGATCATCACCTTATTGTACAAACACAGGGATCATCACCTTATTGTACAAACACAGGGATCATCACCTTATTGTACAAACACAGGGATCATCACCTTATTGTACAAACACAGGGATCATCACCTTATTGTACAAACACAGGGATCATCACCTTATTGTACAAACACAGGGATCATCACATTATTGTACAAACACAGGGATCCTCACCTTATTGTACAAACACAGGGATCATCATCTTATTGTACAAACACAGGGATCCTCACCTTATTGTACAAACACAGGGATCATCACATTATTGTACAAACACAGGGATCATCACATTATTGTACAAACACAGGGATCATCACCTTATTGTACAAACACAGGGATCATCACCTTATTGTACAAACACAGGGATCATCACCTTATTG
This sequence comes from Argopecten irradians, assembly GCF_041381155.1. Lineage (NCBI taxonomy): Eukaryota > Metazoa > Mollusca > Bivalvia > Pectinida > Pectinidae > Argopecten > Argopecten irradians. The sequence continues at coordinate 26,849,599 of NC_091143.1, read as the reverse complement.
TACAAACACAGGGATCATCATCTTATTGTACAAACACAGGGATCATCATCTTATTGTACAAACACAGGGATCATCACCTTATTGTACAAACACAGGGATCATCACATCTTATTGTACAAACACAGGGATCATCACCTTATTGTACAAACACAGGGATCATCACCTTCTTATTTGTACAAACACAGGGATCATCACCTTATTGTACAAACACAGGGATCATCACCTTTATTGTACAAACACAGGGATCATCACCTTATTGTACAAACACAGAGAAATCACCTTATTGTACAAATGTATCACGAATTAGATGAGAATTTTTAGCCTGACGATATGGCAGCCATGCAAAATATCCTTAAGGAGATGACAGGAGCTAGATCTCTAAGTATGAAAATATGGAGTACTTTAAATCATTTTCTTAGATAGTTCTAATTTGTTTGAAAGTATCATTATTCAAAACATATCATGTAGTATCTGCAAAGGGTGGGGAGACATTTTTTATATATTCTATTCTGACCTAAACTACATATAAGATAATTATTATCAATTTACGTGACCGCCTATAGATCACAAAGTTGACAGGTGAAAATATATAACGGCAGGTGTAAATGTATAACGTCCAATCTAAAATTGGAAAATATATATAAAACACGAGTTATTGCCTTTTATTATTCATGTATGTGTCTATCTGGTTTTTAAAGGGTTGCCAGAGTCTTTATCAAAGGGGAGTGCATCGGTGGGGCGCGCGGATGACAACACTTTTATCTATAGCTAAGTCTGGCGAACTTCAAATGCTTGTACAGGCATAAAGACTTATAACAAAGGATCTAGTCTTCTCTTCGATGGACAAAATACTTTCCTCACTGAAAAAAAATGTTGTAATATTATTTAGAAGATACAATGATTCCTTCCTAATCATTAATTATATCTTTTTTTCTTTGTTTGTGTTTGAGTTGTTTTACATGTTTACAAGACAAGACTGAATTTCCATTATTAAAAAGTATTAAATGTGAAAGAATTTATTGTTTTTGTGTTTTTGTATAGCAATCCTTCCAAATAATAATAACAGACACTTTTACATTCATAAACTTTTAAATTGGAAAGTAATATTACTTTACATATAAACATTTGAGTAACTGGCGAGTTTTCTAAATTCATAGTGTAGAATGTCAGAAACTTTTCCTAATACTTTTCCTAATACTTACTGGTCAAGAAATTAAAAAGACACCGAAAAAACAGAGAGAGGGAGAGTATACCTGTAAGTTTTATATGAACAAATAAAAACGATGTTCTTTTAATTCTTTTGCATATCAATATGAATTTAATATTTAGATAGACATTGATCTTCCATAAATTTAATATCGTCGACAAAATTTTCTAAATACGATTTCTACTAATTATATTGGTCTGATGTGACCATCTAGTATTACCTCGCTGTTTGATCATCACTATCAACAGTAAATCAAATATTTTTGTTACCATATCAAATTAAGTATTCTTAGCAATAAGTTTCCATCCCTAAAATGAGGGCGGACCGCGAGATCGGAATTAAACGATATTCTAAATGCCGACTAGCTGCTGTTTTGTCAAAATTATAAAATCAAAATTCTTAGCGATTTTAACAATTTTCACAGATCATGGTGCTGACAGCGACGGCATGCCTGGAATAAATGTCTTTTGATGATAAGTTTTATCAAACGAATGTTTTACTTATATTTTTTCTGAAAGAAAAAAAATATATGGGTAATGACAATTCTGGTTCTATTATATGGAAGAAAGTGTATGCTCCATGCTGTTTGATGTCCCATTATGTTTTTGACAACAATCAGAATATTTTCATGAAACTGTACTACATCGATTGACGTTTATCTTTACTTCGTTAGTCAAACTTCGGGGAGTGTATCTTAAAATAAAAGAAAAGAAGTATTTCACCTTAAAATGTTGCATAATCTCAATCATTCCAGCAATCTTAAGCATAACCTGACACAAAAGAACTCCGATCGAAGTCAACTAAGCGCTTTTGACCCGACGACAAAACACAAGGTAGATCACAATATGGATATATTATGTTTATTTCATTTGTTTATTCAATCACCACCATAAATTATTTAAATATCTTCATTATTTATTCAAAACGGCAATTTTTTATTAAAACATCATATGTGAAAATCATTTGTTATTTTGCTAGAAGTAGATCGTGAAATTTATTTCATCATACCTAGCTATTTTTTATACTTCCTTCGGCCTTGGGTGATATCACTTCCTCGATTTGATAAATCTCCGTATCCACCTGAAAACAAGTCGATATTTGTATATTATAAATCGATGAAAATGTTATTAAACCGAATTGTTATGTGGTTAAGATTATTAAGATACGTGTACCTATAAATCCGATATTAAATACAACGTTCAGAAAAAATGAGAAAAATCTCGGTAATCGGTAATCGCCTGTCAGTTTGTCAATCAATATCCCAAATATAATATTTACTATCAGGTTAAAACTAACATCATTAATTCGTGCCAAAGTAATGGTGCCTTATATTATCATAACATTCTTGTCATCAGAGCCAACAGCAAATTTTCCGCCATTTGCAGAAAAAAAAATCGTCAGGATTGATTGCCTGTCATTCTGAACGCACCTCTCATTTTAGTCTATTAAAAATAAGGTATTACCCCAAAATAATTGTTGCATATATTTTTCTCTCTTTCTTTTTTTTTTTTTTTTTTTTACAATATAGATCTGACTTTACATGAACAAAGCACGCCGTAAATAAAAAAAAAGTTTTTTCTTGACCGCCACTTAAAAAATCAGAAAAAATATTTGCCTTAAAAAAAAAAATGCGGTGCTAAAGGTTTGATTCGCTAAATATAGGAAAAAAAATGGTTAGATCATGAGATAGCCATTTACACATAGCCTAGAAAATCACTGTATGGCGTAAAACGTTTTAAACTCCTCAGTCAGTTTATGTATTGCAATTGTGGTTTAACGTTTATTTGTTTGTACTTCCGGGTAAGGGTACTGTGTACATGTTGTTACCTGCTTAAATCGTATTGATCAACGATTTGGAATTTCTCAATAGTATTAATCAAAATAACAACTAATAAATGTTGTGGAATTTGTCACTATTTCATGTATTTTGTTTCATAAGGAATGTGGAACAATACATTTATGTCATATTTTGCTTCGTGGTTATGTAAACGAATTAGACTTACTGAATTGTCCTTTTTCAGAAGCAACACAGAGTGCGGTAAAAAAAGTTGAAATCACGGACATGGAAAAAAATGACATCATGAAAACTGCATTTATCCAATTGGATGTTTAACGTATATTACTGAAGCCGTAATGTGGGGAACCGGCTTTGCTATGTACAAATATTAGTCGATCGCCGGAAGTACAATTTTACGTCATTAAAAGTGTGTTTCGTATTACATTTAAATTCCGATACCTGCCGTACTGACTCCGACCACAAAAGATAGGTTCTTCATCATTAGTCAACTTAATGCCTACCAAGGGAGCGAGATAAATGCTGGCACTAATATTAGCAGCAATGACGTTGTCTTGTATTCAAAATACATACTGTCCGTATTGTAAGATGGTCGAAATCAACACTTGCACCAGCGCTAGAAATAAAAGTACGAACTGATTGAAATTTGAAAACCTGAGCGATATGGACCTAGACTTCTAAGTTATCCTGAAAGAGATGACATGGGGCTCGATCTGTAAGTAAAATGTTGATTCATAGGTATGTAATATACTATGAGTAGTAATGTATACTGTGAAAATAGGATTATGAAGATATATCTCGAGTGTGGTACCATGTTGATCTATGTTTTACAATGTGACTGGATACTTGGTACATGTAGTCTATATGATAACAAGTACCAGGGATTAGGGGGGGTGGTCAGGATCCAATATATCAATACTTGGTTTATAGTTAGTATTTACCGTAAATATTGAAACAGTTTATCATATTTATAATCTGATCTCCGTGACTGGTTAAGATGACGCAGGAACGACCATCAATATCTTGCGCGGTTCATTTCTGGGGAAAGCACTCGTAATAATGTAGAGCGTTTGACAACAGCCAGAGTGTGAGATGGGAGGGATGAACTGGTGTAACGGATGGGGGAAGAAAGTAGTGTGACGGACAGGGGAGTTCTATTAATACGAAGTTATTCTCCCATGAAAGCCTGAAAAGGGGGAGTCACCTTTTTTTGCAGAGGTTATCAAAACCAGTACATGCGAGTATTCTCAGTCATAGTCAAGGACTGGCATGGGGTGTACATGCCTCTTTTTTGTGTGATTTACACGCATGGACCAACATGATTAAAGTTTTCCCACAAGAAATTACGGGAGGAGTTAATTACTGGAATCCATAGAGTTTGGTTATGGTCTGGGACAGGGGTTTGAGCAAATGTGGGTGTTACATCTGTACGAAATGGATAGGTTTTAAAGGCGTTAAATTTCTTATGTGCTTGGGTCATTGAGGTATTTATTTTCTATACAGTACAACTATTATAAGAGGCAAGTGAGACAATAGACGTTTGTAGCCAGAATGTACAACGTATTGACTACTTATATAGCCTGACAACATACAAGTGTATGTTATCGGTTCAATAGGTTTCTCATGTTATTATTATCGAAGTTTTGTCTCCCTTTTTTTTTATATAAATTATTGCAATTTTATCACAGATCATTGCATAATATTATTTGCCCTGTGGCTGGTATACAGAAACGCGGTAATTTGTTCCTATGAAAGCATTTTAGATTTCGCAATGGTGCCGTTGCGCATGTGTATACATACTATGGGATTGGGTGGGCATGTGTAAACCGATTAATGTGAGGGCCAGCAAATGAGCCAAGTTTAAAGGGTTCAACTTTAACTTTACAGGGTCCCGTGTGTTTTTTTGTCCAATGGGGAAAGTGCATCGGAGGCGGGGGGGGAGCGAAACCATGTTAAACGATGGGGCTAAGGATTTTGGTCGAGCTGAAAAAGATTTTGGCATATATTTCCAGCAACTGCTCGTCCTGAGATGTAACGGACAAGAATGGCCAAGTAGCACTGGCTAACGCCTGTGACTCCTGAGGATATCTATGATACAAAATTCCCTGGTTCGCAAAAAGGGGACTCATAGATAGTATGTTACTAGATATTAGCAGTCTTATCTCAGACAGACTTTGGAATGATATATATACCTCGGGAGCGGCGGAAAGATAACCAATCAACATACATAATGGAGGGATTAAGTGTGTTTTGTGGTTCTGCAGTATAAATATAACTGTAAAAACATTCTCGTAGAGAATGCAATTGAAAGTAAAAAGAAATTGATGCTTAATAATAAAAAGTGAAAGTGTTGGAATCCTAGCATTAAATCTAGTCGATAGATTATAACCACCCTCTGCGACTATCATTCCGAAAGACAACTTTCTATCAGGATAAATCTTCGCGACCATTGGTGGCGCAGCACCGGTCACCTTGGCCAGCGTAGAAGGACTTACTATAGAAATGAATAGCGATTATGCACAAATTGGCAATCAATAATTATTCAAACTAGAACAATGTTATTTGTCTAGTTTATATTTATACTGGGGAAGTCCTTATTATTGAATGTACGGGGGGTGCGGGGGTATGCAAATGCCGGGCAAACATTAATGGCTAACAAATGGTAAACACATACTCTAGTATAGCAGGGGAAGTGATGAACTGTAATATCATGAAATTTAAACCATCAGATACTGGTGACTAAATGCTATACAGTCTTTAACATTGTGTTAAAGGTTTTGTAATGTACCGACACACATAATGTTGCAGATCAGATGGTAGGTTAAGATATTCCATAGTTAAACTGTGAATGATGTTATGTACTTGACTAGTAAATTCACAGCTTACGTTTTATGGATAATTTTAGTAGTTAATTAGATGGGTTGATTTTATGATAATTCATTAGTCAATGAAAACTACATGGTTTAGGAGTAGGATTTTGTCCTGACATGACAAATTGTGGATGATTTTATGTAATTAATAATTCAGAGTGTTATGTGGATGGTAGATTATTATGGAGATGATATTCTTTCTGTAGTTCTACTAATTATTTGAGTCTGTAGTATCGTACGGTGAGTATTTTGTAGCCAGCAGTTCTGGGGACTTGTGGGGTACCATAATGCGATTTTTTTCAGTCAGATCGAGAATTTCAAGGAGAACGAAGTGTAGTTTTGTCAATTAATTTAATTATTCAGAGATGAACTGTTATTAAGATTATTGCATTGTCTAGTTATGGGAATTTTTGGAATCATTGTTTTTTTTAATGGTAGTTCTTTATGATGCTTTATTCACAACAAACAATAGACCGATTGTCGGCTTGGAGAAATTAGATTTACACAAAATTTCTTATGCGATGTAGGTGTTTTTTATTCTTTTAAGTTTCTGGAGAACATTAGTAAAATGATGAATTTTTGAAATCAAAAACAAAATGCTATATGAATATTTGTAAATGACAACTTGAAGTTCTTACCTGCTTAATAAAGTTCCTCAAATTTATATCAATTTGTGATACAAAGAAGAGGGACACACAAAAGAACAAGCCACCACTAGAACAAGCTTTGAACAATAGATTTAGAGGATAATTTCCAAGCACATAATATTGTGTATTAGGGATTTTTCAAGTAACTTGAAATTTAGGTTTTGGTCGCTGTGTGGCTTTGATTGTTAAATATTAGACTTAAAACTTTTTGTTGTTTTTAAATGGACCTGTTGTATAAGCATAGTTCAATTAATTGCATTTATCTGATTGGTTGTTTTTACTTTATGTGTATATCCTGTTGTATTACTCGTTTGTTTATTTGTGCTTTTAATAAGGTTGATTTTTCTTATACTTGGGTTATCACGCTGTTTATTTCTGTAGGATTAGATTATGCACATGTAAATGCACTATTTGTCTTTACTTAGAAGCTGATTTGATAGGTTTATTTTTTTCTTATTTTCTTTATTTTGTGGCTTGGGGATTCAATGTTCGTTGGGCACTAGCAATAATTCCACTTTAAATAATTAACCAGTCATGCTGATTTATTGTGTTCCTGTACTTACAATTATAATATATTAAAGTTATATGAGTCCTCTAATGTCAAAATGTAATAAAAGATTGTCTCATCTGTGAATAGGATCTTGTTGTTATTGAAACTATTCATATCACAACAATTGCAAAATAATGTTTACAAAGCATGTACATGTAATTTGGAACGCGGAAAAGCCCTGCGTCATTGGCCATGCATGTACATATCATAAACGGTACCTATTCTTTTGAATAATAACTGATGGGAAATCGTGTCTAATTAACACAGAAATGCATATAAAATAATTAATCTTCTTTTTGTTACATGCGTAATCTTTATTTCATTCCTTAGGACATAGTGCCTTATCTTGAAGTACATTTGAATGAGAAGCTCAAACTTTCAGTGATGGTATTGGTGTAAATTAAGAAGTTTTAGAAACTGAAGAAAAGTACTAATTCGTCTGTCCCTGTTTTTGATAGAGAAAAATACAGTTTGTAGGCGGTGTAGTATCTTGCTTTTGAAGGCGCCATTAGTGATAATAGTAATTTTATCTGGTTTAAAAAGGAACAGACGAATTAGTTATATATACACGAATAAACATCAATTGATAGAGTCTTAGAGAGAAATGTCTATAGAGCCACAGGGACCTGGCACGAAAATTTTTAACCAACAGTATACATATAAATATGTTATAAGAGCGCAGCTCTCTGCGCGGCCGAAGGCCGCGTAGAGCGAAGCTCTACTAACCATAACACGTGTGTGTGCATATAGTATAAGACTCTTTCATATGTGGATATGAAGGATAGGGATATTCTACCCGAGGGTCACAAAATGTAGTAAAACCCGAGGCTTGCCGAGGGTTTTGCAACATTTTGTGATCCCGAGGGTAGAATATCCCTATCCTTCATATCCACTTATGAAAGAGTATTTTTCTTTCATACCACGACGTTTTAATGCAATTTTACAACTATAATATCCCGCCATTTTGAAATAAATTCGAAGAAATCCACGACTGGAAGTCAATTTCCATACATGAAAAATTACGTGATATTTTAAACACAAATTCCGTTGCTTGCATCTTTTATAGTAAAACCAGTCAATTTTGTGAAAAAAATGTTAAAATTTTACCGAGGAAATAGAGATTTTGTTGACGCCGTGACGTCACGAGGCTTTATTGCATGGGTAGCCATGCAATACAGCCTCAGGCGACATGAGTGTATTGCCCTAGACCAGCCAGTATTACACGTGTAGGTATGAAAGAAATAGTAGATATATTCCATGGGACAAGTTGGACTTTGAAATTGTGTCCCCCGCGGGAAAAGTCTCGCGCCTCCATGTAGGCAGCCATCTTTTAATTCTCGTTATCAGCACGACGAGATTTGAAATTTATGTACTAGACTAAATGTTTTATCAGTATACGCTTTAAAATTACTGTAAGTAGTCTAAATTTACACATATACAAGAACAACGCAATAATTGTACCGGTCCAATATATAGGGCCTACTGTGTATGTTTTTCAAGCGCACAGCACCGTCAGCTGTGACGTCACAAAACCTGACGCCAAAGATGACGGCACAGATTCGCGCGTATTTTTGATAGCATGGCATGTTGCCAAGTTTTCTCTGCATCTGATAAAAACAAGATTGAAGTATATTGAACTATTTCATTTGGATTATTTTTAATTCTTTCTAACTATTGATAGTATGTGCATGTCAGTGAAATATTTTATTGTTAATCTCGTAGAAAAATATAGACAATATAAAGTTATGATATTATAATCTTTTACATGTAGCTGCGCTCTTCTGAGGCTTTGCCTTAAATAAATTCATATTAGTATCTCTATATGATACCTTTAATATGTATATGTATAATGTTGTAGTTTAAAAGATAAATCGTGCCAGGTCCCTGTGTATAGAGCCAAACGCCCGTGGTACAACTTCCTGTATGTACGTAAAACGGTCTATGAACACTAAGTGGTGATTTAAAAATATTTAAACTAATTAATTTTTAGATCCCATGTTCAATGTCCCTGTAAAATTTCATATTGATACCCGGCGACCCGCACATTTGGGTATCCGCACTTTGCGCGGTTATTAATTAGACATAACCGGAAATGAATCAACGTCACTAATAGTCTGTCGATCCCAATTCCGGATAACAACATAAACACACCAGAGTATACTGTAGATCTCTTCGAGACATTACAATATGCCTAACAAAGCAGAAATAGAACAGACAATCAAAGATAACCCGGTTGTCATGTATTCAAAAACCACTTGCCCATTTTGTATAATGGCAAAAAAGGCGCTTGGCGATTTAAACATAAAATATAAATTGATTGAGCTCGATCAATGCAAAGATATGACGGAGACACAGACTATCCTGAACAAGATGACGGGAGCTAGAACGGTAAGTATTCAAGTTATGTATATACTGGACTTTTGATATTGTTGATATATACAAAATTTAAATTTGAAAGAGATTGATCCATACAGCAGGTGAGAAACAAGAACGCGTACAGGTGAAAATGTAGAACGTAATATGTAGGAGTTGTGTCCCTTTGTCCATGATAGCAAAAGCCTCTCAAAGAATGTTTCATCATATTTGTGAACAAACTTTACAGATTGTGAATTCTTTCGGGTCTCTGTATTACAGAACAGACGATGAGGAATGCTTGGAAATTTAGAATAGATTTTATCAGATGAGATGACAGATACAAATAAAGTTGAGTGTAAAATTTCATGTAAGCTCCGGTACATTTTTAACCATGAAAGTAAATATTGCCATACACCTAAACTAGATTTCTGGTGATGTTGGACTTGTGAGATACTGGTAACTACGTTTAAACTACAGGCAAACTAGTAAGTTATTTATGTAAATTATTTCAATCAATATTACAGGTCCCAAGGGTTTTCGTCAATGGAAAGTGCATAGGAGGGGGCACAGAGACGAAAGAAATGGCGAAGAATGGCCAGCTACTGAAGCTTCTGGAATCCAAGATGTAATGTCCCTCTGATATCTTGTCAGAATACATTTATTTGACAATCAGACTCCTAATTTCCTTATATCATTAGACCATTGAATTTGAAACATTTTATGTTCTGACAGATCTCCTCCAATCTATCTTTCAATCAGTTATTGTGTGTTTTGGCTGTGCGTTTTATGTATACCTGTATATTTACATTTACTTGTCACTTCTACTATATAAACTAACCAATGCAAAGTGAAGTATATGACGGTATAACTGACACCCAAAATGTGATCGTTATGACGTCACTAATGTTGACGTGGTGACGTCGACTGATCACCGTCAAAATGGCTGTTCCATCTTGTGGATGAAACCGTCGTTGATAAACGGTTTTCCTGGTCTAGCTTAAATCATGTTAATGCAGAAACCCTAAAATGAGTTGATAATGTAAATATAAGCATTAAACTATCTTCCTATTGCATATATGGTCTATATAGATGACAGAGCTTTGCAGACAATCTTCATAATGCGCAATAGTTGTCTATAAAACTCTGGCATCTATATAGACCATAGATGCCATAGGAGGATAGTTCAATGCTTAAAGTTATATGTGCCGTAACTAGGCGAAAATTTTGACATGCTATTTCTTCATCATTAATTTATTAAAAACCATAAGGTTTGGTGAATAAAGCTGTAAAAATCATTCAAATGGCTTTGAACAGATGACTTATAAACGTTAGTTATAACACAGAAATTTTGCATTGTAAAATTGTTGTTTTTCTGCCATTAATATGTTTAAATGAAAACATACCTGCAGAAGTCACTTTACAATTACTAAAAACATTGTAAAAATGTGTAATGAAATTGTAGACCACAATTTGGCTTCATGGTTTCATTTCACTTCACTATTAATGTAAATAAATGATATTTGGCAGTACTGCCAAAAATTATTTTCAGCTCTTATTTGTACATGTAAAATTAAAACCTATGCATTGAAAGCACTGTAATTTTCAAAAAGTTGGTCATTTCTGGTGCTGAATAACATATTAAAAGCTCATCTTGATTCGTGAGTATGAAAAATACGGCACATATAACTTTAAATAAGATTCAGATAACTTTATGATCATTCAATGCCAAAATCCAAGCTTTTTCAAAATACTAGAAGAAACTCATATCAGTGCTAAATACTCAGAAGTTTTTAACATACCATTAATACTCTATTATGCAATAACTTCATATCTCATTACAATGTCGTAATGTCCATCCCTGGTTTATCTCATAGCACACGAAACCTTCAGCCGTTATTCTATTCTGTCTGGTGTACAGTATATCCGTCAAAGGGCTAAACTATCTGTTGATGTTATATATGTTGTCGCACACGAAGTCTTCAGCAATATTTCGACTGCAATAGTAACCCTAAGATTATAGAGGATGTAGTATGGATTTGACCATTTCCGCAGTGTTAACTACAAAATGAAATATAATTTGTCAATCAGTAGAAATTGGTTTATTATGTTTTCAATTTCAGTGTAGTTTGGTGTGTAACCATAGTTACCGTCTTTGTCTCAGCGTAAAATGTGATACATGCGATTTACGCAGCTTTACAGGTTTACTGCGTAGTTCCCATGCAAAAGTCATGATGCATGAAAAGACACCATAGTACATTGATATATGTATGTCCAATATGCAATACCTTAGTATCTAATGACCACACAGAAACAATTGTTGATAACTGTATGGATTGTGTATATATTATATTCTGATAAATTGCGATGTATAAAACTTTTTTTATCGTGTATACAAGAAATTAAACGTTTGGGTAAATGCATTGATATGTTTTTTATAGTGATATTTCAATAATTTATGAAGTGATTTCCTTGAGATACAAACACAGGGATCAACACCTTATATGTTCAAGCACAGGGATCATCACCTTATTGTACAAACACAGGGATCATCGACCTTATTGTACAAACACAGGAGATCCATCATCTTATGTACAAACACAGGATTCTCACACTTATTGTACAAACACCAGGGATCCTCCGACTTATTGTACAAACACAATTGATCATCACTTATTGTACAAACACAGGGATCCCTCGCCTTATTGTACAAAACACAGGGATCTCGCCTTCAATTTGTACAAAACACAGGGATCATCACCTATTGTACAAACACAGGGATCCTCACCAAATTGTAGCAAACATAACACATGGGATCATCGCCTTATTGTACAAACACAGGGATCCTCGACTTATTGTACAAACACATGGATCATCGACCTTAATTGTACAAACACAGGGATCAATCACCTTATTGTACAAACACAGGAATCATCATCTTATTGAACAAACACAGGGATCCTCGCCTTATTGTACAAACACATGGATCATCACCTTATTGTACAAACACAGGGGATTCTCACCTTATTGTACAAACACTAGGGGATTATCACCTTATTGTACAAACACAGGGATCATCACCTTATTGTACAAACACATGGGATCCTCGCCTTATTGTACAAACACATGGATCATCATCTTATTGTACAAAACACAGGGATCAATCACCTTATTGTACAAAAACAGGGATTGCTCACCTTATTGTACAAACACAGGGATCATCACCTTATTGTACAAACACAGGGATCCTCACCTTACTGTATCAAACATAGGGATCATCATATTATTGTACAACCACAGGGATCATCACCTATTGTACAAACACAGGGGTCCTCGCCATTATTGTACAACAACACACAGGGATCTATCGCATCTTATTGTTCAAAACAGGGATTACACATGGATCATCACCTTATTGTACAAACACAGGGATCATCAACCGTATGGGTACAATACAGGGATCATCACCTATTGTACAAACACAGGGATCATAACCTTATTGTACAAAACCCAGGGTTCCTCGCCTTATTGTACAAAAAACACAGGGATCCTCAACCTCGACTGTACAAACACAGGGATCATCACTTAACCTTATTGTACACAACACAGAGATCAATATCTATTATTGTACAACCACAGGGATCCTCGACTTATTGTACAACCAAGGGGTCATCATCTTATTGTACAAACACAGGGATCATCTTCTTATTGTACAAACACAGGGATCCTCACCTTATTGTACAAACACATGGATCAACACCTTATTGTACAAACACATGGATCAACATCTTATTGTACAACCACAGGGATCATCGTACTTTATTGTACAAACACAGGGATCCTCGACTTATTGTTACAAACACAAGGATCCTCGACTTATTGTACAACCACAGGGATCCTCGACTTATTGTACAAACACAGGGATCCTCGACTTTATTGTACAACCACAGGGATCCTCGACTTATTGTACAACCACAGGGATCCTGCGACTTATTGTACAACCACAGGGATCATCATCTTATTGTACAAACAACAGGGATTCTCACCTTATTGTACAAACACAGGGATCCTCGACTTATTGTACAAACACAGGGATCCTCGACTTATTGTTACAAAACACAGGGATCATCGACTTATTGTACAAACACAGGGATCCTCGACTTAATTGTACAAAAACACAGGGATCCTCGACTAAATTGTACAAACACAGGGATCCTCGACTTATTGTACAAACACAGGGATCCTCGACTTATTGTACAACCATAGGGATCATCATCTTATTGTACAAACACAGGGATCCTCGACTTATTGTACAACCACAGGGATCATCATCTTATTGTACAAACACAGGGATCATCACCTTATTGTTACAAACAAACAGGGATCATCACCTTATTGTACAAACACAGGGAACATCACCGTATTGTACATACACAGGGATCATCACAAAACTTAAGGATCTTCACCTTATTGTACAAACATAGGGATCATCACTTATTGTACAAACACAGGGATCATCACCTCATTGTTACAAACAACAGGATCATCATCTTATTGTACAAACACAGGGATCATGCACCTTATTGTACAAACACAGGGATCCTCACCTTTATTGTACAAACACAGGGATCATCACCTTTTTGTACAAACACAGGGATCCTCGATTTATTGTACAAACACAGGATCGTCATCTTATTTGTACAAACACAGGGATCCTCGCCTAATTGTACAAACACAGGGATTCTCACGTTAATTTACAAAAACAGGGATCCTCGCCTTATTGTATAAACACAGGGATCCTCGACTTATTGTAAAAACACAGTGATTATCACCTTATTTGTACAAACACAGGGATCACATCAATCTTATTGAACAAACACTAGGGATCATCACCTTGTTGTACAAACACAGGATCATCACCTTATTGTACAAACACGGGATACTCACCTTTTTGTACAAACACAGGGATCCTCGACTTATTGTACAAACACAGGGATCCTCGACGTTGTTGTACACCCACAGGATCCTCGACCTTATTGTACAAACACAGGGATCATCATCTTATTGTACAAACACAGGGATTCTCACCTTATTGTACAAACACAGGGATCCTCGACTTATTGTACAAACACAGGGATCCTCGATTGTATTGTACAAACACATGGATCCTCGCCTTATTGTACAAACACAAGGGATCAACACCTTATTGTTACAAACACAGGGATCCATCACCTTATTGTACAAAACACAGGGATCATCTCGACTTATTGTACAACCACAGGGATCCTCGACTTATTGTACAAACACAGGGATCCTCGACTTATTGTACAACCACAGGGATCCTTGACTTATTGTACAAACACAGGGATCCTCGCCTTATTGTACAAACACAGGGATCAACACCTTATTGTTCAAGCACAGGGATCATCACCTTATTGTACAAACACAGGGATCATCACCTTATTGTACAAACACAGGGATCATCATCTTATTGTACAAAACACAGGGATTCTCACCTTATTGTACAAACACAGGGATCCTCGCCTTATTGTACAAACACACATGGATCACATCACCTTATTGTACAAACACAGGGATCCTCGCCTTATTGTACAAACACAGGGATCATCACCTTATTGTACAAACACATGGGATCATCATCTTATTGTACATCACTCACTTATTGTACAAACACAGGGATCATCACCTTATTGTACAAACACAGGATCATCACCTTATTGTACAAACACAGGGATCCTCGCCTTATTGTACAAAACACATGGATCATCACCTTATTGTACAAACACAGGGATCATCACCTTATTGTACAACACAGGGGATTATTCCCTTATTGTACAAACACAGGGATCATCATCATCTTATTGTACAAACACATGGGATCATCACCTTATTGTACAAACACACAGGGATCATCACCTTATTGTACAAACACAGGGATTCATCACCTTATTGTACAAACACAGGGATCATCACCTTATTGTACAAACACAGGGATCATCACTTTATTGTACAAAACACAGGGATCCTCGACCTTATTGTACAAACACAGGGATCATCACCTTATTGTACAAACACAGGGTCCTCGCCTATTGGGATCATCACCTTATTGTACAAAACACAGGGATCATCACCTTATTGTACAAACACAGGATCATCACCTTATTGTACAAACACAGGGGATCCATCACCTTATTGTACAAACACATGGATCATCATTATTGTACAAACACAGGATCTCACCTTATTGTACAAACACAGGGATCATCACCTTATTGTACAAACACAGGATCAAACAAACACAGGGATCCTCACCTTATTGTACAAAAACAGGGTATTGTACAAACACACAGGGATCATCACCTTATTGTACAAACACAGGGATCATCACCTTATTGTACAAACACAGGGATCATCACTTATTGTACAAACACAGGGATCATCACCTTATTGTACAAACCACAGGGATCATCACCTTATTGTACAAACACAGGGATCATCGCCTTATTGTACAAACACAGGGATCATAACATTATTGTACAAACACAGGGTCCTCACCTTATTGTACAAACACAGGGATCATCACCTTATTGTACAAACACACAGGGATCATCACCTTATTGTACAAACACAGGGATCATCACCTTATTGTACAAACACAGGGATCATCACCTTATTGTACAAACACAGGGATCATCGCCTTATTGTACAAACACAGGGATCATCACCTTATTGTACAAACACAGGGATCATCACCTTATTGTACAAACACAGGGATCTCCCTTATTGTACAAACACAGGATCATACTTATTGTACAAACAGGGATCATATATGTACACAGGGATCATCACCTTATTGTACAAACACAGGGATCTTCACCTTATTGTACAAACACAGGGATCCACATATTGTACAAACACAGGATCATCACCTTATTGTACAAACACAGGGGATCTCACCTTATTGTACAAACACAGGATCATCACCTTATTGTACAAACACAGGGATCTCACCTTATTGTACAAACACAGGGATCATCACCTTATTGTACAAACACAGGGATCATCACCTTATTGTACAAACACAGGGATCATCACCTTATTGTACAAACACAGGATCATCACCTTATTGTACAAACACAGGGATCATCACCTTATTGTACAAACACAGGGATCATCACCTTATTGTACAAACACAAGGGATCATCTCACCTTATTGTACAAACACAGGGATCATCACCTTATTGTACAAACACAGGGATCATCACCTTATTGTACAAACACAGGGATCATCACATTTATTGTACACAAACACAGGATCTCACCTTATTGTACAAACACAGGGATCATCACCTTATTGTACAAATACAGGGATCATCACCTTATTGTACAAAGACAGGGATCATCACCTTATTGTACAAACACAGGGATCATCATCTTATTGTACAAACACAGGGATCATCACCTTATTGTATAAACACAGGGATCATCATCTTATTGTACAAACACAGGGATCATCACCTTATTGTACAGTTCCGTTCCGTCTATATGGTTATGAAGAAAAAAAATTGAGAAGACCATAAAGGGAAATACAGTTGTGATGTATTCCAAAAAAATTTGTCAGCATTGTAAGAGAGAGAAAGCTGAACTCAACTAGCTGAATATCAAATACGAGGGGATCGAATTAGATGAGAATTTTTAGCCTGACGATATGGCAGCCATGCAAAATATCCTAAAGGATTTGACAGGAGCTAGATCTATAAGTATGAAAATATGGAGTACTTTAAATCATTTTCTTAGATAGTTCTAATTTTGTTGAAGTATCATTTTCAAAACATATCATGTAGTATCTGACAAAGGGTGGGGAGACATTTTTATATATTCAGACCTAACTACATATGTAATATTATCACATTACGTGACCGCCTAGATCATAATTAACAGGTGAAAATATATAACGGCAGGTGTAAATGTATAACGTCCAATCTAAAATTGGAAAATATATATAAAACACGAGGTATTGCCTTTCCCATTGTACTGTATGTGTCTATCTGGTTGTACAGGTTCCCAGAGTCTTTATCAAAGGGGAGTGCATCGGTGGGGCGGCGGATGACACACTTTTATCTATAGCTAAGTCTGGCGAACTACAAACGCTTGTACAGGCATAAAGACTTATAACAAAGGATCTAGTCTTCTCTTCGATGGACAAAATGCTTTCCACTGAAAAAAAATGTTGTAATATTATTTAGAAGATACAATGATTCCTTCCTAATCAGTAATTATATCTTTTTTCTTTGTTTGTGTTTGAATTGTTTTACATGTTTACAAGACTGAATTTCCATTATTAAAAAGTATTAAATGTGAAAGAATTTATTGTTTGTGTTTTGTATAGCAATCCTTCCAAATAATAATAACAGACACTTTTACATTCATAAACTTTTAAATTGGAAAGTAATATTACTTTACATATAAACATTTGAGTAACTGGCGAGTTTTCTAAATTCATAGTGTAGAATGTCAGAAACTTTTCCTAATACTTACTGGTCAAGATATTAAAAGACACCGAAAAAACAGAGAGAGGGAGAGTATACCTGTAATTTTTATATGAACAAATAAAAACGATGTTCTTTTAATTCTTTTGCATATCAATATGAATTTAATATTTAGATAGACATTGATCTTCCATAAATTTAATATCGTCGACAAAATTTTCTAAATACGATTTCTACTAATTATATTGGTCTGATGTGACCATCTAGTATTATCTCGCTGTTGAATATTTTTGATTCCATATTAAATTAAGTATTCTTAACAATAAGTTTCCATCCCTAAAATGAGGGCGGACCGCGAGAACGGAATTAAACGATATTCTAAATGCCGACTAGCTGCTGTTTTGTCAAAATTATAAAATCAAAATTCTTAGCGATTTTAACAATTTTCACAGATCATGGTGTTGACAGCGACGGCATGCCTGGAATAAATGTCTTTTGATGATAAGTTTTATCAAACGAATGTTTTACTTATATTTTTTCTGAAAGAAAAAAAATATATGGGTAATGACAATTCTGGTTCTATTATATGGAAGAAAGTGTATGCTCCATGCTGTTTGATGTCCCATTATGTTTTTGACAACAATCAGAATATTTTCATGAAACTGTACTACATCGATTGACGTTTATCTTTACTTCGTTAGTCAAACTTCGGGGAGTGTATCTTAAAATAAAAGAAAAGAAGTATTTCACCTTAAAATGTTGCATAATCTCAATCATTCCAGCAATCTTAGCATAACCTGACACTAAAGAACTCCGATCGAAGTCAACTAAGCGCTTTTGACCCGACGACAAAACACAAGGTAGATCACAATATTGATATATTATGTTATTTCATTGTTTAAAGAATCAATCACCACCATAAATTATTTAAATATCTTCATTATTTATTCAAAACGGCAATTTTTTTATTAAAACATCATATGTGAAAATCATTTGTTATTTTGCTAGAAGTAGATCGTGAAATTTATTTCATCATACCTAGCTATTTTTTATACTTCCTTCGGCCTTGGGTGATATCACTTCCTCGATTTGATAAATCTCCGTATCCGCCTGAAAACAAGTCGATATTTGTATATTATAAATCGATGAAAATGTTATTAAACCGAATTGTTATGTGGTTAAGATTATTAAGATACGTGTACCTATAAATCCGATATTAAATACAACGTTCAGAAAAAATGAGAAAAATCTCGGTAATCGGTAATCGCCTGTCAGTTTGTCAATCATTATCCCAAATGTAATATTTACTATCAGGTTAAAACTAACATCATTAATTCGTGCCAAAGTAATGGTGCCTTATATTATCATAACATTCTTGTCATCAGAGCCAACAGCAAATTTTCCGCCATTTGCAGAAGAAAAATCGTCAGGATTGATTGCCTGTCATTCTGAACGCACCTGTCATTTTAGTCTATTAAAAATAAGGTATTACCTCAAAATAATTGTTGCATATATTTTTCTCTTTTTTTTTTTTTTTTTTTTTTAACAATATAGATCTGACTTTACATGAACAAAGCACGCCGTAAATAAAAAAAAATGTTTTTTTCTTGACGCCCTTAAAAAATCAGAAAAATATTTGCTAACGTTGATGCTAAATATAGAAAAAAAATGGTTAGATCATGAGATAGTAGAAAATCACTGTATGGTAAAACGTTTTAAAGGGACAATTCGGTCTAAGAACACATTAAAACTTGCACATATTTCGGAAACAAACCAGTTCTAATGGAAATTAGATTAGTTGGTTTAACTGTGATATGTCAGAAAAGCCCACTGTAATCAAATGCATGTGAAATGTTCATCGCCATTACACATAGCCTTGTATGCCGAACCCTTACCCTTGCCTGTGTAGTAAAGAATTTTTTGTCTAGAACTACTCAAAACGCTGTTACAGTGCATGCGTTGTGTTAACATTATTAGATGCATGTTCTTGTCTAAAAAATATTTTCATTAACTCCTCAGTGTTTATGTATTGCATTTGTTTAACGTTTATTTGTTTGACTCGGGTAAGGGTACTGTGTACATGTTGTACCTGCTTAATCGTATTGATCAACGATTTGGAATTTCAATAGTATTAATCAAAATAATTAATAATGTTGTGGAATTTGTCACTATTTCATGTATTATGTTTCATAAGGAATGTGGAACAATACATTTATGTCATATTTTGCTTCGTGGTTATGTAACGAATTAGCCTTACTGAATTGTCCCTTTCAGAACAACACAGAGTGCGGTAAAAAAGTTGAAATCAACACATGGAAAAAAATGACATCATGAAAACTGCATTTATCAATTGATGTTTACGTATATCTGAAGCCGTAATTCTGGGAACCGGCTTTGCAATGTACAAAATATTAGTCATCGCCGGAAGTACAAATACGTCATTAAAAGTGTGTTCGTATTATATAAATTCCGTACTGTCGTACTGACTCGATCAAAAGAAGGTTCTCTCATTAGTCAACATGCCTACCAAGGACGAGATAAATGCTACTATTAGCAGCAATGACGTTGTCATGTATTCAAAAACATACTGTCCGTATTGTAAGATGGCGAAATCAGCACTTGACAGCCTAGATATAAAGTACGAACTGATTGAAATTGAAAATCTGAGCGATATGGACCAAACTCAAGATATCCTGAAAGAGATGACAGGGGCTCGATCTGTAAGTACATTGTTGATTCATAGGTATGTAATATACTGAAAATAGGACTAGTTATTGGTAAAACGACAATATGAAATTTCGAGTGTGGTACCTGTGATCTATGTTTTACATGTGACTTTACATGTACATGTATATATTAGTACCAGGGATTTGGATACAATATAATATGTATATATATATATGTAGTTAGTTCCGTAAATAGTGAACAGTGTCATACTTATATCTGTTCTCGTGACTGGTGAATTGGCCAGAACATTCAACTTTCCTTTATTCGTAACAATAATATGTACGTTGAACACAGGTGAGTAGATGGAACGTGTAACAGGTGAAAATAGGGGACGTTTTAATACGAGTTATCTCCCATTATCCAAAACGGTCAACATTTTTGGTAGAGTACAAAAACCGACATGTAGGATTTCGTCATATCAAACTGGCATTGTGACGGCCTCATTATTGTGTTTTAACACCATGACACATGCTTAAAGTTTTCCAAGAATTTCAAGTAATTACAGTAATAATAGAGTTTGGTATGGTCTGGTACAGGGGTCTGACACTGTGGTGTACATGTACATGTATATTTAAAGGCTTAAAATTCTTGTTGGTCATTGAGGTATATATTTTCTGATACACATTATAAGGCAGCAATACGTGTACACGTATTGCTATTATATTCAGAACATACAAGTGTATGTTATCTCTATTTTCAATTTTTATTATCATGTTTTCCCTTTTTTTTAATATAAATTATTGCAATTTTATCACAGATCATTGCTTAATTATTTGCCATTAAACAGAAACCGTGTAATACCGTGTCACATGTTTTTTTGATTGTCATATAAACATTATGATTTCCATGTGCGTTGCTGTTATGCAGACTATGATGGCATGTTAACCAGATAATGACCAGCAAATAGCCAAGTTTAAGGTGTAACACTTTAACTTTACAGGTCCCGAGAGTTTTCGTCAAGGGGAAGTGCATCGGAGGGGGCACCGAAACCAAAAACATGGCTAAGAGTGGCGAGCTGAAAAAGCTTTTGGCATAATTTACACTACTCGTCCAAGGATGACTATATGGCAGTACTCGACTGGACTCTGAGAGTACTAGTACATTTGCCTGGATCCAAGGACAACGTTTATGATACTAATATTCTCTTTATCTCACAACTTTGATATATATATACATCTACCAATATCATAAGGTGATTAAGGTGTTTTGTGGTTCTTCAGTATCAATATAACTTTAAACATGCGAAAGACAGCTTTTGAAAGAAAAAAGAAATTGATGCTTAAAATAAAAGTGAAGTGTTGAATGCTAGCTAAAGCTATGGATAATTATACCTGTCTTCACTCATTCAAGACAACAATCTATCATAAATCTTCCGACCATTGTCCAGAGCTGTTCTTGCAGCTAGAGCTTACTATACAATGAAACATTATGCAAATTCAATCAATAATTATGCAATTACAATGTATTTATGTTTTTATACGTATCCTTTATTGATTTGCTTTATGCAATGTCCACACATTATGGCTACATGTAAACACATACACTGTACAAAGATGATTAATAACATGAATTTAACCATCATACAGTGCTAATGTATATCTATACAAGTGTTATTTTGTATTCTACAATATTGAATAGTTGGTGTTCATATATTCCAGGGTAAACTGTGATGATGTTATGTACTAGACTAGTCATTCAGACTACGTTTATGGACATTTTTGAGGTTAAATTGAGGTGATTTTATGTAATCAATAGTCATTGAAACTACATGTTTATGTAGATTTGTCCAGGGTAAATTGTGATGATTTTATGTAATAATCATTCAGATGTTGATGTAGATTTATATGATGAATTATTTTCTGTACTTCTAATTATTTTCTGTACTTCTAATTATTTTCTGTAGTCCTACGTTATTTTCCGAAGTTCTGTCTTGTGGTCCATAATAATTTTTTTCTGTCAGATCGAGATTCCATATAAAAGTTTTTGTTATTTATTTAATTATTCAGAGATGCAGTATTAGATAATGCATGAATTTAATATTTGAATCATGTAATTTTAATGTTCTTTTATGATGCTATATTCCACAAACTCTAGTCGATTGTCATGAGATATTGAATTACAAAAATTCTTATCGATGAAGTAATTTTATTCTTTAAATTTGGAAACATTATAATATGATGATTTTGAAATCAAAATCAAAATGCTAATGAATATTTGTATATGCAACTGAAGTTCTTCAGCTTAAAAGAATCCATTATAATCATTTGTGCTACATCACCAGTCCACCAACAACTTTTGAAATAGATTTAGAAAATATCCAACAAAATCATGTGTATGGAAGTATCAAGTCACAAGAATTAAGTTTTGTGTAAGTGGCATTGATAGTTACATATAGCTAAAACTAATTGTTGATTTTACATGTACCTGTTGTAAACGCTAGTTACATATTAGCTAAACTGAAGGTTGATTTTACATAAGTGTATACCTGTTGTAAAACGATAGTTACATATGGCTAAAAATAAAGGTTGATTTTACATATACCTGTTGTAAACGCTGTTTATTTCAGTAGATACGATTATGCACATGTAAATGCACTATTGTCTTTACAAAGAGCTGATTTGAAGGATAATTTTTTTCATATTAAATAATTTTGTTGCATGGTGCTACAATGTTCGTGGGCACTCGCAATAACTCCACTTTAAATAATTAAAAAGTCATGCTGATTTATTGTGTTTCTGTACTTATATTAAAGTTCTATGTGTCCACTATTGTCAAAATGTAGTAAAAGATTGTCTCATCTGAGAATAGGATCTTGTTGTTATTGACACTATTCATATCACAACAATTGCAAAACAATGTTTATAAAGCATGTAATTTGGAACGCGGAAAAGCCCTGCGTCATTTGCCGTGCATGTACAGAGCATAAACGGTACCCATTCATTTGAATAATAACTGATGGAAAATCGTGTATATATATATGTCTAATTAACACAGAAATGCATATAAAATAATTAATCTTGTTTTTGTTACATGCGTAATCTTTATTTCATTCCTTAGGACATAGTGCCTTATCTTGAAGTACATTTGAATGAGAAGCTCAAACTTTCAGTGATGGTATTGGTGTAAATTAAGACGTTTTAGAAACTGAAGAAAAGTACTAATTCGTCATTTCCTGTTTTTGATAGAGAAAAATACAATTTGTAGGCTATGTGTAGCATCTTACTTTTGAAGGCGCCAAGTAGTGATAATAGTAATTTTATCTGGTTTAAAAAGGAACAGACGAATTAGTTATATATACACGAATAAACATCAATTGATAGAGTCTTAGAGAGAAAATGTCTATAGAGCCACAGGGACCTGGCACGAAAATTTTTAACCAACAGTATACATATAAATATGTTATAAGAGCGCAGCTCTCTGCGCGGCCGAAGGCCGCGTAGAGCGAAGCTCTACTAACCATAACACGTGTGTGTGCATATAGTATAAGACTCTTTCATATGTGGATATGAAGGATAGGGATATTCTACCCGAGGGTCACAAAATGTAGTAAAACCCGAGGCTTGCCGAGGGTTTTGCAACATTTTGTGATCCCGAGGGTAGAATATCCCTATCCTTCATATCCACTTATGAAAGAGTATTTTTCTTTCATACCACGACGTTTTAATGCAATTTTACAACTATAATATCCCGCCATTTTGAAATAAATTCGAAGAAATCCACGACTGGAAGTCAATTTCCATACATGAAAAATTACGTGATATTTTCAACACAAATTCCGTTGCTTGCATCTTTTATAGTAAAACCAGTCAATTTTGTGAAAAAAATGTTAAAATTTTACCGGGGAAATAGAGATTTTGTTGACGCCGTGACGTCACGAGGCTTTATTGCATGGGTAGCCATGCAATACAGCCTCAGGCGACATGAGTGTATTGCCCTAGACCAGCCAGTATTACACGTGTAGGTATGAAAGAAATTCCAATACATTCCAGTACCCCTTGGACTTTGAAATTGTGTCCCGCGGGAAAAGTCTCGCGCCTCCATGTAGGCAGCCATCTTTTAATTCTCGTTATCAGCACGACGAGATTTGAAATTTATGTTCTAGACTAAATTTTTTATCAGTATACGGTTTAAAATTACTGTAAGTAGTCTAAATTTACACATATACAAGAACAACGCAATAATTGTACCGGTCCAATATATAGGGCCTACTGTGTATGTTTTCAAGCGCACAGCACCGTCAGCTGTGACGTCACAAAACCTGACGCCAAAGATGACGGCACAGATTCGCGCGTATTTTTGATAGCATGGCATGTTGCCAAGTTTTCTCTGCATCTGATAAAAACAAGATTGAAGTATATTGAACTATTTCATTTGGATTATTTTTAATTCTTTCTAACTATTGATAGTATGTGCATGTCAGTGAAATATTTTATTGTTAATCTCGTAGAAAAATATAGACAATATAAAGTTATGATATTATAATCTTTTACATGTAGCTGCGCTCTTCTGAGGCTTTGCCTTAATTAAATTCATATTAGTATCTATATAGATACTATAATATGTATATGTATACTGTTAGTTTAAAAAATCGTGCCAGGTCCCTGTGTATAGAGCCAAACGCCCGTGGTACAACTTCCTGTATGTACGTAAAACGGTCTATGAACACTAGGTGGTGATTTAAAAAAAATATTTAAACTAATTAATTTTTAGACCCCATGTCCAATGTCCCTGTAAAATCTCATATTGATATCCGGCGACCCGCACTTTTGGGTATCCGCACTTTGCGCGGTTATTAATTAGACATAACCGGAAATGAATCAACGTCACTAATAGTCTGTCGATCCCAATTCCGGATAACAACATAAACACGCCAGAGTATACTGTAGATCTCTTCGAGACATTACAATATGCCTAACAAAGCAGAAATAGAACAGACAATCAAAGATAACCCGGTTGTCATGTATTCAAAAACAACATGCCCATTTTGTATAATGGCAAAAAAGGCGCTTGGCGATTTAAACATAAAATATAAATTGATTGAGCTCGATCAATGCAAAGATATGACAGAGACACAGACTATCCTGAACAAGATGACGGGAGCTAGAACGGTAAGTATTCAAGTTATGTATATACTGGACTTTTGATATTGTTGATATATACAAAATTTAAATTTGAAAGAGATTGATCCATACAGCAGGTGAGAAACAAGAACGCGCACAGGTGAAAATGTAGAACGTAATATGTAGGAGTTGTGTCCCTTTGTCCATGATAGCAAAAGCCTCTCAAAGAATGTTTCATCATATTTGTGAACAAACTTTACAGATTGTGAATTCTTTCGGGTCTCTGTATTACAGAATAGACGTTGAGGAATGCTTGGAAATTTAGAATAGATTTTATCAGATGAGATGACAGATACAAATAAAGTTGAGTGTAAAATTTCATGTAAGCTCCGGTACATTTTTAACCATGAAAGTAAATATTGCCATACACCTAAACAAGATTTCTGGTGATGTTGGACTTGTGAGATACTGGTAACTACGTTTAAACTACAGGCAAACTAGTAAGTTATTTATGTAAATTATTTCAATCAATATTACAGGTCCCAAGGGTTTTCGTCAATGGAAAGTGCATAGGAGGGGGCACAGAGACGAAAGAAATGGCGAAGAATGGCCAGCTACTGAAGCTTCTGGAATCCAAGATGTAATGTCCCTCTGATATCTTGTCAGAATACATTTATTTGACAATCAGACTCCTAATTTCCTTATATCATTAGACCATTGAATTTGAAACATTTTATGTTCTGACAGATCTCCTCCAATCTATCTTTCAATCAGTTATTGTGTGTTTTGGCTGTGCGTTTTATGTATATCTGTATATTTACATTTACTTGTCACTTCTACTATATAAACTAACCAATGCAAAGTGAAGTATATGACGGTATAACTGACACCCAAAATGTGACCATTATGACGTCACTAATGTTGACGTGGTGACGTCAACTGATCACCGTCAAAATGGCTGTTCCATCTTGTGGATGAAACCGTCGTTGATAAACGGTTTTCCTGGTCTAGCTTAAATCATGTTAATGCAGAAACCCTAAAATGAGTTGATAATGTAAATATAAGCATTAAACTATCTTCCTATTGCATATATGGTCTATATAGATGACAGAGCTTTGCAGACAATCTTCATAATGCGCAATAGTTGTCTATAAAACTCTGGCATCTATATAGACCATAGATGCCATAGGAGGATAGTTCAATGCTTAAAGTTATATGTGCCGTAACTAGGCGAAAATTTTGACATGCTTTTCTTCATCATTAATTTATTAATAACCATAAGGTTTGGTGAATAAAGCTGTAAAAATCATTCAAATGGCTTTGAACAGATGACTTATAAACGTTAGTTATAACACAGAAATTTTGCACTGTAAAATTGTTGTTTTTCTGCCATTAATATGTTTAAATGAAAACATACCTGCAGAAGTCATTTTACAATTACTAAAAACATTGTAAAAATGTGTAATGAAATTGTAGACCACAATTTGGCTTCATGGTTTCATTTCACTTCACTATTAATGTAAATAAATGATATTTGGCAGTACTGCCAAAAATTATTTTCAGCTCTTATTTGTACATGTAAAATTAAAACCTATGCATTGAAAGCACTGTAATTTTCAAAAAGTTGGTCATTTCTGGTGCTGAATAACATATTAAAAGCTCATCTTGATTCGTGAGTATGAAAAATACGGCACATATAACTTTAAATAAGATTCAGATAACTTTATGATCATTCAATGCCAAAATCCAAGCTTTTTCAAAATACTAGAAGAAACTCATATCAGTGCTAAATACTCAGAAGTTTTTAACATACCATTAATACTCTATTATGCAATAACTTCATATCTCATTACAATGTCGTAATGTCCATCCCTGGTTTATCTCATAGCACACGAAACCTTCAGCCGTTATTCTATTCTGTCTGGTGTACAGTATATCCGTCAAAGGGCTAAACTATCTGTTGATGTTATATATGTTGTCGCACACGAAGTCTTCAGCAATATTTCGACTGCAATAGTAACCCTAAGATTATAGAGGATGTAGAATGGATTTGACCATTTCCGCAGTGTCAACTACAAAATGAAATATAATTTGTCAATCAGTAGAAATTGGTTTATTATGTTTTCAATTTCAGTGTAGTTTGGTGTGTACCCATAGTTACCGTTTTTGTCTCAGAGTAAAATGTGATACATGCGATTTACGCAGCTTTACAGGTTTACTGCGTAGTTCCCATGCAAAAGTCATGATGCATGAAAAGACACCATAGTACATTGATGTATGTATGTCCAATATGCAATACCTTAGTATCTAATGACCACACAGAAACAATTGTTGATGACTGTATGGATTGTGTATATATTATATTCTGATAAATTGCGATGTATAAAACTTTTTTTATCGTGTATACAAGAAATTAAACGTTTGGGTAAATGCATTGATATGTTTTTTATAGTGATATTTCAATAACTTATGAAGTGATTTCCTTGAGATCAAAAAGTATTGATTCCAGACACTCTGTTTCATTAGTTGTTTGTTGTAATGTCTTATTCAACAGCATGTTTTTGAGTTGTTTGTTTGTGTCAATATTGAAAATTGAAAAAACATAAATGATAAGCATCACTGTATATTATGCAGAGACATACACCACTACCGGCATGTAAGATAAAGAAGTCGAACCTGGGTTCAATCACAAAAAAACGATTTATGATAATAATCCCAAGCAGTAGTTTGATGTAAGCAAATCCCAATATTTTCAAATAGTTAAATTGGGTTGATATCAATTACCTCTGTAAATGTCCAACTCTTAGTCGATTTGTTTTTCAAGGGTGAGTTGATAGTTTTAGCACATGTATAGAAAAACGTTGTACATGTATTGATTTGTAAAAACGCTATAATGCACGTGTTAGCATTTGCAGGTCTAAGTTAATATGTTTTACTTGTAGTGAAGGTTGTGATTTCTACATGTGTATTGTTTTGATTTCCTTTATTTCCACGTTTCCACAACTTGTTAAACAATCCAATAAAAAAAAATCTACCAGGAAAGGAATTTTGTTTTCTAATTGTTGGTTTCCTTTTGTTTTTTTGTTTGCATGTTTGACATTGCCTATCGGTTTTCGTTAATTACAGTCTCCATATTTGACGTTGACTGTTGATTTCCATTGTTTCTCGTCTCCATATTTGACCTTGACTGTTGGTTTCCGTTGTTTCTCGTCTCCATATTTGACGTTGACTGTTGATTTCCATTGTTTCTCGTCTCCATATTTGACCTTGACTGTTGATTTCCATTGTTTCTCGTCTCCATATTTGACCTTGACTGTTGGTTTCTATTGGTTCTCGTCTCCATATTTGACGTTGACTGTTGGTTTCTATTGGTTCTGGTCTCTATGTTTTGCCTTGTCTGTTGGTTTCCGTCGTTTCTCGTCTCCATGTTTGACCTTGACTGTTGGTATCCCTTGTATTTCGTCTGCATATTTGACATCGACTGTTGATTCCCTTTGTTACTAGTCTCCATATTTTATATCGTTTCTTGTCTCAATGTTTTAATTTAACTGTTGGTTTATCGTCTACATGTTTGGCCTGTACTATTCGTTACCTTAATATATGACATTGACTGTTGGTTTGACGTTTAGACTGTTAGTTATTCTTATTTCCCCGACTCTGCTCCTGGTTTGCCGCCAATGTGAGATATTTTATGTCCTTACCTATTCTAGAGTCTGAAGAATAAGGTAATAATTCTACAAAAGTATTGTACGTACATGCATACTAGAGCAATTAGATGAGTATTATAACTGTGACATCTGAAAAAGTTCAATGACAATTTAGAACAGAGTCAAAACACTGCAACTAATTCTCAAATGCCTGTGATCCAATTCGAAACACAGCGTCAGCGTTTAGAGTGATCGTTTGAAGGGAAACAGATGTTCTATAATTAGTATCGGATGACTGATCGATACAATTGTTTTGTATTATATCCGCCTAATATATCAAGTTGTGTTTTCTAAATTTTTACACTTAAGACAATGGGTATAATTTACGGATGTTACAAGTTAATTATTGATTATTTCCAAAGGTATTGTAATGCGAGTTACAGTTTAATTCGCTATCTAATCAATACTTGAAGTTTGTGTACGACAACTTTTTGTGAATAACTCAGGAATGAATTATAATTCAAAACAGGGTAACAAACCCACAATATTGTGGAACACCAACATATTTGTTTAGATTTATGTTTCACAGTGAAGCAGCTACATTCAATGTAAGGTCACTTAAGACCGATCTCTGCAATATTTGATGGGTTGTATGTGGCGAATATGTGTTTTGGGAGACAGCGGTATGTTCTCGTGTTGTTAGTTTGACATCCTATTAACAGCCAGGGCTATGTAAGGACGTGCCAGGTTTGTTGGTGGAGGAAAGCCGGAGTACCCGGAGAAATACCGCCAATCTGCGGTCAGCACCTGGCAACTGTCCCACATGTGATTCGAACTCGCGTCGATTGAAAGGTGTAGAACTTATATAATAAAAAAATGGTAATAGAAAAGCCATCCTTAATTTATCCCGATTGTTAATTTCTGTGTAGAACCATTAGAACTATTAGAAGGGTGATCATTGTAGCCGTTAAATCTATATGTGGGGCCGATATTATCAACGACGAGATTTCCACTATTCTATCATACTGTTAAACAGTATGTGATGACTTTTGACCTTAAGCCCCCAAAACGTCTAAAATGGCCTATTGACCCTTGCAATAGACTTGGATCATAGCCATGCCTCGTGGGCTATATCCTGAAGAACTCGTAAACTACATAGTGTAACCAACACAAGGATAACGTGTAAATTAATATATACAATGTAATTCTCATATCCCTGTGCATAGTCCAGTAGATAAAACGATATACAGTTGTTGATACTCATTTTCCCACACCTATCGTATGCAGTGTACAATGTATGTATAACATGTATACACGTTATGACTCACATTTTAATAATTTATCGAAAAAATAAACACGTGACCAGAAATAGAGTATGAACCTAAAGATTATATTTGCATAGTTAAAATAAAACATGAGGCCCATGAGCCTTAACGGTCACCTGACTACTGGTACAATACAATACTGTCAAAGAATAGAGTAGTGGCAAACAATTAAGGTAATGCAAGGAAATCTTCAATTTCTGATAAATTTGAGGCCATTCATACCAGCTTGCTTCAGGCCCGATGCCAGGTCTCTAAACTTCTTTGTTATTCACAAGAAGTAATTTAATGATTTTAGCCTATTTAAGCCCTGTGTGTATGAATGAAGGTCAGTCATTCATTTGAACAAACATGGTAGCCTTTTTTTACTAGCATGATATAGGCCCAATATCAGCATTTTTCAAGGGCTGTAAAATAATGAACGGAAAATTCAGGTTAAATGTTCAATACAATGTACAATCCAGAAAGTTATGAACCTCACCGAGTTAAACTCCAAAAACTTCCCATGGTCAGAAATACTTTGTTAAAGTTAAATACATGTAATTAATTCACATATGTCCATCAAAAACAAACACCGCTAGTCGCTACGGGTGCATGGCCAGAGTTACATGCATGTTAAATAGTATTTCTCGTGTTCCGTTGTTCTCAAGAATTTAGAGGATACCATCGATGTCAAAATCGTCTTGTCTCTTAAATTGTATCAACAGTCAGCCAAGATATAATAAAATGATTTTTGAATCTTGTTTTGTAAAGTTGTATTATTTAGCTGTTGTATAGGTGGCCATCAGGTATATGTAGTCTTCGTTTGTTGGGTCCGTACAACGTTGAGAATTGTCGTTGAAATGATGATTGACTCTGATGTTTTTGTCGACATTTTATTCTTTAGTACTTCATACGTTACATAGAGTCATTGTTGATATATGTGGCCCAAAATGGGACCACACACAAGGTGTGTGCTCCTCTATGTTTCTCCCTCTCTCTTCTACAATAAGTGGTCAGCTCTATTTATACATAACAACGAGAGCATGGGGATCAGTATTTGGCCATGATATCCAACACCTGAAACATCTGATACATGGATAGCTACTGCATAACATAAGTAACACGCTGAACCAATTAATACTGACCAGTTTCATAATTAGCATTACATATAAGATGTTCAGACACCACATACCATTACACAACAACGAGAAACTTATACCTATAACCCAGACTATTATGTACAGGCCTGGCCAGTTGTCGCATGACACTGACAGTATATATACGTTTAGACCTGGGACACACACGAATAGCTGTAAGTCTATATCAGTATCTTATGAAATAAAACTTATTATGTTATACAAGATTCACTTCTAAATCCTTTTGATGTAAGAACTTAAACAAACTATTGTACCAAAGCAAAACGACCAGACACTTATTTACAAAGAAAATTCTATGCATAGTATGTACATCTCAAAAAGAAATCGCTGCAGCATTGGAATTATTTGAAGGATACTCTTCAATATTCTTTAATACTGTAAATTACTGATATTTCCTAAAACGGATTTGCATTCACGTTAATCCATAAGGAGTTTCGTTCCCGAATTCAAAATGGAAGACGTTCCTTTGGTGTTTCCAAATGTCACGGCCATTATTTAACTATAGAATGACGTAATGCTTGATACAAAAACGTACCGTGGTCAAACAGTACAACAGTACATATACATAATTGAAGCTTCTTTGTTGTCAGGTGAATGTACCCTGCTGAAATCGAGAACATTTCTTTGTTCATGGCCGTTTTGTCCTTTTGAGGGCAGGAACAAACACCTCCAGGACGCCCCGCATTGGGTGCCAGACCAACAGCAGAATGATCTTGAATAATTCCATCAGAATGGTCACGATGGGGCGAAATGGGTTCAATTCCATCTCTGTCTTCTGATCCTGAAAAAAAAAAAACGAGAAAGAAAAAATGTACAAGTGTAACCACAATTCTCAGATAATGTTACATTGTAGTTGGTTACTGGTTTCATCGTCTACATGACTCCGCCTATTATTAGGATTTATCTCTCAGATACTGTTACATTGTAGTTGGTTACTGGTTTCATCGTCTACATGACTCCGCCTATTATTAGGATTTATCTCTCAGATAATGTTACATTGTAGTTGGTTACTGGTCTCATCGTCTACATGACTCCGCCTATTATTAGGATTTATCTCTCAGATACTGTTACATTGTAGTTGGTTACTGGTCTCATCGTCTACATGACTCCGCCTATTATTAGGATTTATCTCTCAAATAATGTCCTCTAAATAGTTTGGTTATTCCTCCAGAAACTCACGTCATTGAATATGAAAGTTTGAAGTTAGTTTGGATGTTAACTAATAACTTCTATAAAAAGTGACAATTTAATAATATCTCATTAAAGATGTGCAGTTCTGCAATAGAATTATGACGATTATCCAGGGGTTACTACATGCATATTATATGTGGATATATATAACAGTGATAGTAACCCCCATAAAATCGAGGATGTCCCTACAGTTGATAAGAAAGGACACAATGTGTGTAAAATACCAGACCTGAAACCAAACACAACTTAATCGGAGATAAATGTAAGAAACTCGAGTCACAACATGGACTAGTACTACTTACACGGGAATCCTATATAGTAACTCCTACCTTTGTTCCACGACGTCAGTTTTCAGATTAAATAGCTTTCCTAACAGACAGTATGTTCTAATGTAAATATTGATCTACGTGTAAAAGTATACTACTGGTAGATCTAATCAAAATACCTATACCAGTCCATCAAGCGGTCATCATTTTAAAAGCCACATTAATTAGCTCGAAGGTGTGGTTAAACTGTATCACTGTACGTTTCAATGTTTATATACAAAGGGACACGGAAACTGTTTACATACATAAGAATAGGGAAACCCCCCATATGCATGCATCCTCGATATTCCAGGGGTTACTACAACTGTCGTTATATCCTGCAAGTAATTGGTTAGTTTCTCCTGAACTACTTTCAGTTTTACTCTATTTAATGTAATAAGATATTACGACAGTGATAGTAATCACTGAAGTATTGATGATGCAATCTCTGGCCTCAAACAGAGACCAAAGACCCTGATTTGACAAGTATCGGCTGTAGTTCCAAGTTTTAAAAATGCTGAATGAGCGATCTATGTTTCGCCGTAAGCATTTGGATCTGAAGTCATTTCTCTCTCTATATATATACTGACACAGTATTACATATATATAAAGAAAAAAAGTCTTTATAGAGCCAAATGCTTTTGGTTATATACATCTAAAACTGATGTATAACGTTGGTGGGCAGTTCGGGATAGGCCTCTGTGTGACGGCGACACGTCAAATAACCCAATTAAAGATTTTTTTTTATATGTGTATATATGTAGAATTAAACACATTGGTCCCAGGAAACAGGACACAAAAATATGTCCACTTATTATCTAAGATGCGGATGTCCTGTTACATGCATTGTGTCTAGTTGCTGTTTCTGATAAAGCGATATATTAAAGTACTAGATCGAAATGAATTTCTGGGAAAAAACCAGAGCGTATGATCAGATAATATATGTAAAATATATGTTGAGCTTACTGCATTGTATGTTTTAAAGTTGTGAAGGATGAACGCGTACCTACATTTTGCGGACATCTTCTTATCTGAATATAGTCTTATGACATTTATCATCCTCAATACTCCAACGGTTAATATCACTGACGCTATATATCCGCCCCTGGACTATCTTATTGTAAAAAGTTCAGGAGAAAAAGCATGACCAATCACGGGCATGCGCAGACTTTTATTAAAGACGATGTCCAACTTCAAAGCAACACACCTACAAACAAAATGGGCCGTTATGCAATTTCTTTGACGTACATCCAATGATCAAATTACCTGTTTTCTGGTGCCTTCAGAGTATGAGATGGTCCAGGGGTGGATATAACGCCAGTGATAGTAACCCCTGAAGCATCGAGGACGCACAGTAGGCACGAGCAAAGGGGCAAGACACGCCAACGTGTATATAGATTATGATATCTAGCTACCTGGCAAAATAAGGTTATTTTGTGCCTAGCTACCTGGCAAAATAAGGTTATTTTGTGCCAGGTCCCTGTGAATGTGGGCCCCCCGAGAATGATAGTATGTACAGAATGTATGCACAGACAGCGATGTGCCTGTTACACGGGTTATGAAACACTCCAGCAAGTAACATATGTTCTCATTGTCAATACTCACCTGATGTGCAAACGCTGAAAAGTATGGATTTCACACACGGGTGTCTAGTGATCCGAACTCGCCGGTGTCTCCTGTAAAAATACCGCACTAACAGAGACCAAGCTAAGGGAATACGGAAATGATTGCATTTCATCCGTAAACAATACCTCACTACATAACCCAGTAACACAAACGTGGTTAATGTCAACAAGTGAGGATTAATACTGTCTAATGGGAAGTATAGTTAGCTTAGTACATCCCGTCAAAACTGAAACAACTTATTTATAAACTGTGGTAAAGTGTTGTCTAAAGCTGTACAATAAATCACGTGATGTAATTAATCACCGACCAAATAATTAGATACTTTGTGTAAAAGTCCAGTGTATGAGTCATACGTTACATATTTTTATAAAATGTAATGTTATAACATGTTACATAACTATTAATCAATAGCGTTGCTGTCAGTTTATGAGGTGTTGGCAGATCGAGACTCGCGTTTTAAAATACTGGTCAAACCGGTGCTGAGATAGAAAAGAGAGTACATGTGTACAGTGTTAGTGACACAAAACATCTAGTTATTGTTATACAATATAGGAAACATTTTCAATGCCGATATTTAATGAAAACGTTAATCCGTCAACAGTTTGACTATTTTATAACTTCTACAAATCAGTGGAATGCTCATCTCAGGGGCGTAGGAAGCTGGGGGGCAGGCAACTGCCCCTCCCCGCCCCCCCTTCCCCAGGACGGAGGGGGGGCAAACATGTTTTTTTGCCCCCCCCCCCCCCCCCCCCCATTTTCGCCGACTGAAATGTTCTGAAAATGCATATTTGAAAGAAAAAAGGGTCCTCCTGCACATTTTTCGCACCTCATTCTAAAAAATTTTCCGCTGCGCGGCGCATTTCCTAAAACGTTCAAGCACATAATATTCAAAACCTTTAATAGTAAAAATTCAATACACGTGAACTAGATTAAAAATGTCCATCAAGAGATTCTACGTACTATTTCAAAAATGACTCTTAAATGATTACTTTATTTATATATCTTAGCAAGACAATTAATTCATTATTAATTTTAGTTACACAACAATGTGCCGATGGTGTGAAGCCGGTATGTTCAGATCAAGCAGAGTTGCATAATGATATGACGACACAGTTATCACAATTATCATTTCTTAATGCAGGTTACTTTAAATCGAAAAAAATACCATGGTAAGAACGCTTTAAAATCATTAAAATGCATCGTAAAACTCACCTTAGGCATTCTAAATCGTAATACATTGTACATTTTCCCGAGGGAGACCCCCGAACCCCCCCAAACACCAAAATCTCGCGCTTCGTTCCGGGCGCTCGCAAAATCATCAAATTACATTGTAAAACACATCTCAGCCATTTTACATGTAAATCTTAATATTTTTCCCATGGGGTGACCCCCAGACCCCAAAATCTCGCGCCTTCGGCGCTCACACGCTAATTTGGCCAATATGCGTATTCGTTAATTTCCTTTTAGCGACCCCACTGTCTATAAATGTGAACAAGGATTATATTAATGATATATGAAAAAATATATAAAGAATATATGTTTCTGTGTTGAATTAATCTCCTCCTGTAGGTGCGGTGGGGAGTGTTACAAAATATTGAGGACCTTTGCCCCCCCCCCCCCCATTACGTTTCATCTTCCTACGCCACTGCACTTTTTTATATATAGATATATATATCATGTTTATAATAATTTAGGAATTTGAAGGAAAAATACGCGCGAATATAGAAAAATATACATTTTAATATATGAGCAGTGCAGGGGTGAGGAGTCCCATTACTATAAGATAAATTGTAACTTCGTCATGCAATAGAGAGACAAAATGTACATTTTTATAATCTTACAAAAGCAAAACAATGAAAGTCAAAAACATATCCGTACATCTGTATATAAAAATAATCCAGAAAGTGCAAATATATTAACTTAAATGA
This sequence comes from Argopecten irradians, assembly GCF_041381155.1. Classification (NCBI taxonomy): domain Eukaryota; kingdom Metazoa; phylum Mollusca; class Bivalvia; order Pectinida; family Pectinidae; genus Argopecten; species Argopecten irradians. The sequence continues at coordinate 26,812,723 of NC_091143.1, read as the reverse complement.
TCTTGTCGTTCCATTCTATTCAACCAAGTGTATATATGTAACGCATGATGCAACTTACAATTATCTATACTATGGTATTTCCAAGAATAAACCACTGCCTTGTCAATGTTTCCCGTAACTTTTAAGTTGCATTACAATGCGTGCATATGACGAACGTTCATGGTGATGCAATGTTCGCCATCTGTAACTTCCCCTATCGTGAAGTATATGTAGATATACACGTACAGTAATTAAATTAAATTTAAATTGCATTTAGAGTTATAGTGTACAGATGGGCCAGCATCACGTATCTATTGTACCATACGATACTCAAATGCTACAGGTCTACAGTATATCATGACCATCAAGGTCAATGATTATTTATATGTACATTTTTCAGTTGGTTTGACTTCCGCAAACCAAGGTGAAGGTCAATCACTTTAACAAACTTTGTCGCTTAACCTATTCAACATTAAAGCTTTCAAGAACTGCCAATGTTATACATTTGTGCAGGTAATTTGTCATACAATACAAGTATATCATACATTACATTTCGGAGTTATTGAGATGTAATCTAAAGATTTTAAATAAGTCAACCACGAAATCGACCTAACTTTTCAACAATAACATTTAGGCTTAAATTCTTTTCGTCTTTATTACATTTATTTGTAACAATTTACATCCACATTACAGACATTCTTCAAGTACTTTCCAATGTTTTCAAAATTGATTGAAAAGGTTTTTTTTCCGTGGGTTCAAACAGGTATACAACACATTTTAAGTGAATCATAGTCTATAAGCAGATTTTATAATTATTACAGTTTCATTCTTATTATTCTGAAGATCTTGCTTTACAATCTTTACCGCTTTCATTTTCTTCACTTTTCACCAGTTGATATGATAAAAACGATATTAATATTTTCCCTTGTTTATGCGTACGCCGTTTTGCGTTCATACATGTATAGGGAAATATTTCATCTCTAGATATTACCTAGAATCAAACGTTTCATGGTGAACAATATTTGGGTTAGCGTTTACTTACATTGTTATACAAATAATATAAATGTACATTCGCATCGTAACTTGACTTAAAATTGTTCTATTTAAATTCTTAAAATACCTTACAGAAAATAGCACTATGGGACATTCATGCTAAAGTAGAACGAACTTTGAAACACACTTTCAGAACAGAAACATACTAATACACTTGTACTCCTAACAAATGAACGTTTCCCTGTTATGTCATGAATATGAAATGACTAGATAATAGGATTTCATAATACAATAATTTAGTGCATATTCTCTGGCTACCAATACCAATAAGAATGGTAATACACAACATTGTTATGTGTTCATATTTTGGACTGCATTTACACATTCACCGATGACATTTGATGAATTACTTCTAATGATAACAAATCGCTCTACTCACCCAAACATAGCACCACTGCATGTTCAGGCTTGCTAACCTTTGAAAGTCAATACATTTAACTTTTCTATATCACTTTCCCAAAAGATTTAGGCTGTACTATCCGTGATCTTAAAAATAAAGTCATCCTTGATACTTGGCAAATGTGTTTTTGTGTAATATGACCATTGTCTCCCTAGTTCAAACATAAAAAACCCTGTTTTCAAATGTAAAAAGTGTACCTCAAGGTGACGTTTTTTGTCCTTCACTTTTTTATTTAGATTTTCAAGAATGTTATTGTTCTGGTCATCCCAGTCTACCCATCAGGATTATTCTTTCAATGCGAAATGGAATAATATCAATATTGTATGAGGTCTTAAATGAACTTTAAATGCAATTTTAGAAATGCACAGGTAGAGATATAAAATCTCTGGCACAGGTAATAAATTAGCTGCAATATTGTAGTTCGAGAGACTTTTAGACAGATAATGGTGTCGTCTTTAGACAGGTATATTAGGCTGTGTGGGTATATCTGTTCTAGTAATTAATATATACATACATGTTTTTCTCACAGGTTGAATATGAGGCATACTTTTAGGTGTTGTCTTTTATTTTAAAAGCGATAATAATATCTAATACATTTTCTCTGAACATATAGCAAACGTACATCTTAAATAATATACAATCTATAACAAACGTACATCTTAAATAATATACAATCAAACATCTTTAAACTTGCTTTTTCAATTACACAAGTAAAGACTTAAACGTGACTCCCAGACACTGCACATTCTGTTTGCAAATGAATAGTTCACATGTACACACAATTGGATATGACATCAATATTATGGAATGGCAAGAATCAACAAAATATCTATTTTGATAAATATGAATTATAATGACACTATAATGACAAATGTAGTAAATGCCTTGTTACTGCGCAATGAAGGAGGTGGTTGTCCATATTGCCGATACATGCTCATGAAATAACCCATCCTTCTATTGAGCATACACTGTATGTAGAACATGTTTGTATACAGAAATCTTCATTACTTTCTAATTTATAATACTTTATTAGTAAAATCTTCTGTTTGATTTCCTGTTCCTCCAACGCTTTCAATACTTTACACATACGTTGTACTGTAACAAAAGCCAGTCTGAGGATCACAACTGTTTACCATGGAGATTTGGAGATATTTAATTAGGCACCATTTCTCATACTAAAAGGATTTCAACTTTGCTTGATATCCTGATAGCAGTATCTTGTAGGTTCTTTTATAAATCACATGATTTCGTTTTCAGGGTAATAAACTAATATAGTATGATAAGATTACAACAGTTTGATCAATCAAAATTCAAATTTCTGCAGTTAAAGGCAAAAATCTGGAAATCTTCAACCCTCAAAACTGGTCACTCCAACCAGAGAGATCACATTCAGAATCTGAGTTCCAGGTGAAAACAATAGGTATCACATTAGTTCCATACTTAATTATCTCACATGATTTCTGAATTTAATGACCAAAACTGTCAACATAATTTTGAGACAACTCTGCATATTGCAAAGCATCTCTTTACAGCTTGTTCTAATTTACTGACTATGAGAAAGAAATTATGTTACGTGGGGAGGATAGAGAGAAGGCAGAACATATAAAGAGGAAGAACAAGGTTGTCTATTTGACTAGTGAGGGCCTCAAGGAGTGAGGTCAGAAATACAGCCTGAATACTCTGCCAGAACAGAACAGCAACACCTGAAATAGAACAAAAGTTTTCGTAATAAAAGCAATATTATACAATATGAAAAATAGAAACCCCTATGCAGCTACCATGAAATATGTAAAATGTCAATACACATGTACCATATCTTACTCTAAAATGTCTCATACATTGAAGTTTTTGCTAATGTTCTTTCAGCACAATTCATATAAATTAATGATAAATTAATGAATCTGATATGAAACTAGATCATCTTTTTAATATTGTCTTCATAATTTTGAAATATATCTCAC